>NW_025110386.1:0-9779 GCF_011392965.1 Frieseomelitta varia
TTTTCCATTTTTTTTTTTTTTTTTTTTTTTTTTTCGTTTTCGTAAAACTATACAATTTACAGTCTAATTTCTTTTATCAATTAACGATTTAGAAGAATCGTTTCTCAATTTCAACAACCAATGAAAAACACAAGTGCTGGCCAAATTCTTGGAATTTTTTTCTCCGCGACTATAACGTCAAAAAAAAAAAAAAAGAAAAAAATTGTATTTCAATAATGTCAACTGATCGCATTAATTAATGCCCTTAATAGATAAATTTAGGTCTTACTCGTTTCGAACGAAGCACACAGCCTCTCCAAAATCATTTCGTTTTTCAAAACTACTTTCTTCTCGTCGTTTTATTTTTTTTTTTTTTTTCCTTTCAAACACGGTACAGTAGAACCTCGTTTATCCGGACAAATTGGGAAGACAAAGTAGTTTGGAAGATAACTAGATAGTAGATTTGATAACAAAGATTGACTAGCTGCAGTGTTTTATTATTAATTTGAATGATAAAGATTCAGAAAACTCTCAACCGAAATTCTGTACTCTTTTTATCAGATTAACATTGTTGGTGGTATCAGTGAAATTTTACAAGTTGCGAGTCACAAATTATCAGTATTAATCATCAAACATTCACAAATTGAGTAATAAATCGAACGAAATTTTGCAAGCGTGTTTCACAAATTATAAATCAGCCGATTATTCTGCAATTGACAGCTTATCAATTCGGTAATACTATTGATTGATTAATCGTGATCGCATTAAAATAATTTTCTGCCTAGGCTCCGCTTTTTCAAATCGTCTTCACATAAAAATTACCAAATTATCGCGATCTACCGATGACATATAATTTTATTTAATTACACCTGAACAAAGTACGAATAAGCGAGGTTCCACCGTGAAGACAACCATGATCCTTTGATCACGCTTGATTTCTATTATACATACTTCCCACCTATGAAACACATTAAATGGTATTTTCCATAAATAGGCTATAAAGTACATCGGACGCGAGGTAAATTAGTAAGAGATTAAATAAGAGTAGCGGAGGAGTGATTCACGGCACGGCTTCGAGCCATCAATTGACTTCACACGAGCTATAGGACTTTGTATGTGTATATATATACACACACACACACACCATCTTCATCGCGTTAATTTAACGAATGCTAAAGTATAAGTGGTCCAATCGCGCGTTACATTTGCGATACGCTTCTACGTCGGTCGGTTCTAGTGTACATAATAAGCAGGTTTTAACGGAACCTATACTCAGTAATTACGAACAGGGTGAGCGAATCTAGCTAATTGTCGATTCTGTCGTTGAATCGATGATCAGTCAAAAGAGGACAAAACAGAAAAAAGAAAAAGAAAACGGAAAAAAAAAAGAAACCCCTTAGAATTCGTTTCGTAGACGAAGTTGTCCTAATTTCTAGCGTAGGCTCGACGGAAATAGTCAGTGGCACTGAAACGGTATTGTATTCATTCGTTGCGACGTGTATTGTACAGCACCTTAGTTGCCTATGCTAAGTAATTATAGACGATTAATTAGCGGGTAAGGGTAAATTTCAATAGACGCGAAAACCACGGGTGAACCACGTTGAGAAGACATTCGAAACCGCCTTTGAACAATCAGCGAGTCGATAATTTGGTCGTGAAAGAGGGGCGAAGTAACATCCAGTGTGGCTTTGGTGGTTTCATCACTTTCGCTGAAATTTCACGAGGTGACTGTTCGCGTGAATGTACAGGGTGTTTAGGGGGGACGATCTAAGATTTTGAGGACTCGTAGCTGTTCGGTCAGTTATCAGCGACTGATCTGCCAAATTTTCTTCCACGGAATATTTTTTACTCTCATACGGTTAGGTGAAAGAGCGTGGAGTTAAATTCCAGTCGTCATTTTCCAAGTATGTAGAATTCCCCTGAGCAATTAACTATGAATTAATACTTTACATCAATCTTTTAAAGTTATCGCAAGTTAGAAGTGAAATGCATAATTATTTATATTTCTCGGGAGAGATTTATTTCGTATAAAAGATAAAGAGAAAATGGTGTCCCAAAATTGCGAGCTAGAGTGTAATTAAAACAGCAGAATCTTATTTGAGATAGAGAAAGAGAGAGGGAGAAAATCTTTTTACGTGCTATAAGAACCACCACGCTTTGGACATTTTATACTTCGTTTCGTATCAAATGGATTCTGTGCAATTTTGCACTTAAAAATTTCCACGTAGCCCGTAGCACTATCCCGTACGTCATCGGCTCAAAATGTTCTCAAAACTCCCCGAAACACATTGCTACGTTAAAATATTTTATTTTTACCATTCCGTAAGCGTAATTCCACGAGCATGAAATTTATATCACGTAGAACGGCGGATACAAGAAAGTTTAACTCTCAAATAATATTCCCAATGATTTATAAACGACTGTAGTATCTGATTTTACAGTGGAACTCCATTTATTTGAGCTTGCAAAGCGGAGGGAGTTTATATAACTTCCCGCTGGCTATTATTTTTCGTTTACACGACGAAAATTCACGTTCAAATAAATGATTTTAATTCGACAAAAATTCAGTTAATCGAGCGTTAACTACAGTTTCAGCTTAAATAAATGGAGTTCCGCTGTACTTCGTATATTCCCCGTTCACCGTGTCAGAATAAAATCGAACGGTCGAGTGAATAAATTGAAATAAACGGTCGAATTAATTAAATTAATGAAATTCAATGACACCTTTCGATCCGAAATTCATAAACGAAAATTGCTGAATGTTGCCCAATAGCCCAGATGATTAAAAGTCTTAGATCCTTGTTTCTAAACGCCCTATAGAAACACCTGTGGTGGTGGTCTTTGTTGATTCAGTATTTTTCATTTTTGCTACTTGGTTTTACGCGATCGCTATTTTTCTGAACGTGGTGCTTAGACGTTGTTATTTAGGCAGAGGTTAATTAAACGACTGGCCAATTCGAGATTGGCGGATCGTTCTAATTACGGTACTAAAAGCGTTTTTTTTTTGTACATATATATGTACATAGGATGCGTGAGCATACGCACAAAAAAAAAAAAAAAAAAAAAAAAAACGCCCGCTGCGTGCAGCAGAATTTCAATGGACTGACACTGAAGACTTAGTCTTAATATTACTAATAGGTAATGTCGCGTTTTAAATATCTCTGCGTTCGAACGACTGGTCTTCGGTAGAGAAATATTATTATTATTAATTAACGAGCATTTTAAGAATTTTCACAACACGATTCTACGCCTACTATATTGCATGATTCGTCGCGGTTCCCATTTTCGATGTGCGTCTTTTGTGTAAAATACAACGAGCGATTTCTTCAGCAAAGAAAAAATCGTGATCTAGAAATCGATGGAGATTACAATAAAACGATATTGACAAAGTTTTACGAGAGTGTCGCGAGTGAAATTGTTTATTAAGTCGTTGAGTTGTTTTTTCTTTTTTTTAGTTACTTCGAAATTATACATAAGCTTAATTATACTTTATTGTTATTATTACTATTATTATTATTAGATTGTGGATTTTTGTGTAATTCTATATTTTCGCGAACAAAAAAATTACGTTCTAACCGTTCTACTTTTGACATCTTGTATATTTTTGCATTCTTGCGTTCTTAAATTTCTCAAAAATGCATAAAAATCCGCGATATAATTATTGTAAGTTCGAATTGAATCCAAAAGTTCTGATCAATTTAAATTTGTTGAAATATTAGTTGATTATCGTATATATATTTTTTGTTATACACTAAACTTGGGCATTGAGTGACCAAGACTATTCGATTATATGATTTACGTTTAATTGTAAAAGTAGTTTTCTTTATTGACATTTTAATATTTTATTTGAAAATGAAATTTTTCTTTAGATTCGTCCTAATACAGTTTAAGATTCATTAGGTCGATTTCCTCTGTGCGTTCTCCGATAAATGTCACACAAAATGAATACTGCCTAAACACGATCATACCATAAATACTACACGAGCAACAAATCATGAAATATAATTTCTATCGACTCAGAGTTCTACAAGCAATAAGTAAATGGTACAATGTAAAAATTAATTTAAGAAAGTAGACGCAATAAGAGGTAAGATCCAAGATTTCTAGATCACGAGGCGCCTGCAGAACGGAAATTTCAAACAACCGAAATCGGAAATCGAGAAGGAAAGAATGATCGAGGAGATCTGAGAAGGAAAGTAATTCAACACAAATGTTGAAATGTACAATTTGAAAAAAAAAATCGTGAACGTTGCTAACATTGTTTTAATAAAACAATTTGAAACACTTCCAAACTTCATGAACTCGTAACAACATTCTCTGAACGAAATATCTCGTTCAAAGTTAATCAAATTAGTTCAATTGAAATTTAATTTTAAGTGAATTTAATTAAATAAAACCAAGCTTAGAAACTTCTGGAGATAGATATTAAATGAAATAAGTAGAAAATAAGTAGATATTTATGTAAATTCGTGTTTTACGAATATAGTTAAAGTAATTGAACTTAGGATTATACATCGAATATTTTATAAATTCTTTTTGTCTTGTATAAATTCCGTGTATTTTTGTAAGTTTTCTTTTTTTTTTTTTTTTTTTAGTAAATTTTTAAACATTTACGGCTTACAATTAAGTGACAGATCTACACTGATAAATCGTTTTTAAAAAGATTCGCTCAAACTACTTATCCATCGTGCTCCTCGATTATTCTTATCAAATATCATCGATCGAAGGAAAATGTTAAAGTTAATTTCCGGCCGATTTCCGGGATATCTTTATCCGTACAGTCCGAAGTATTTAATTATTCTTTTACTCATCTCTACGACAACTTAACCAAAAGTAACAGGAGACTTCCGAAACTTAAATTTTCTCAATGTACAGAATAAAAAGAGCGGAGATGCATAGTCCTATATTTTATACAGACCTTGTTACCCTGAGTATACATATAATATTAATAAGAAGAAGGTACTTGTATAACAATCCATTGAACTACATATATAGCGTATAACGAATTCCGATATACCTATTTCTCTCTTTTTTTTTTTTCTTTCCTTTTCTCTTAACAATTGTATACGATCGAAGCACGGGTATTCGCGGTTTTTTTTTTTTAATTAATTATTCGATATTCGTTAGAAACTTTTTCTTTTTCTTTTTTATTTATGACCGTTGAACGTAGAATTTAAGCCCATTACTTTACAAACTGATTATTTTGTTCGTTTATTGATTAGTCGAATTACTACTACTCGTTAAGTAGGGAGATAAGTTCACTATTACGAGGGAATAGAAAGTAAAACACGCGATTTCGTCGACAACTCGTGACTTTTCGTTGACGCATTTTCAAATAGCAATAGAGAAAGCGAATATATATATATATTAAAAAAAAAAAAAAGTTAAAAATACAGTTCTGTGTGGAATGAAAAGAATGTTTCTAGTTCTGTTTTCTTTTCGCGAGAAAGAGAAATTTTCGTGCGAAATTTTTTTCGAAGGTGTGCGTCGTGTTCAGGGAAATGAATCTCACGAATTGAAAAAAAAAAAAAATCATTCTCAACCTCGCGACCTTTCTGTTAGTCCGTAACATAGTAAGATCGCCACGTACATATGTATCCACTTTAACGTCAGCTACCATTTTGTCGTCGTTACTCATTTGGGATATTGATCAAACCGCGCGTATTAGAAAAAAAGTATATATATGCTATATACTATATAATAATATATATATATATGTAGGTATATATTTCGTATTGTTCACGAGGTTCGTTCAAAAAAATCTTAAACCACTATTATTGCTAATCACTACGTGCTAATTGTCGTTTCATTTATGTTTTAGACATTTAGAAATTGTGTCGGATATGATTAAAATTACGTTAATATATCTAGATATATGTTAGGGTATCTAATTTTTTTTCCTATTTTTAATTTAATACACACACACACACACACTGACAAACACAAGAGAAAAGAACAATTTTCATGAACATTTATATAAATTGTACTAAATTTAAGAAATATCGAAACTGGTATATCCAATTCTTTCTTCTGTTTTGAGTTTAATTATAGAAATGAAAAAAAATTAATTTATATACAAATACATGCGTACATGTATTGTTGAGGTAAATCTTGTGGAACAATTTTCGTAAACGATAAAACCTTCCCTGGAGCACGTGATCCTCGTTAATAAACGATCGTGATTCACTATATATCCCGAATGGGTGAATTTCATTCTCTCAAACGTTTTCCCCTCGGTTCTTTTTTTCGAAAGCCTTCGCGAGTCCAGCTTAACCCACTATCCGTCAGAATTGTTGGAAATGAATATTTACAACAAGAGATATCACCTAACTGTGTTGCAATTTTTTCAACGGGGGAATAAAACGGAATTGAACGATCGACGAAAAAAGAAGAAAAAAAAAAAAAAAAAGAACTATATAAAATGACGGATGATGGGTGAAGATCCTTTTTCTCTTTTTTTTTTCTCTCTCTTTTTTTTGTAAATTCTAATGCTAATCGAAGAAACGAACCGAGAAAAAAGGGGGGAAAAAAGAAACGTGAGGAGAAACCAAAATCCGCATCTTTCCCTAAGAAACGTTATTCCTAATCAAAAAATCCTGCCATACCGTGTCTTCCAAGACAGAGACTATTGAATAGCGAATTAGTTTAGTATTTATACACGGTTTTGCGCCGCTATCCGTATTACGAGCACGCCCAGTATCAGCCAATTGATATTATCACATTCCGAGATATATATGAAGGTATAACATTGAAATTATTATACTAGTTTTTGCAACTATCGTCGAATCAAGTCTGATGAAGCTTTTTGAAATCCTGTTGCCATGTTTGAATTTTCACGTGGAGCTCTTGGAAGTTCATTCAGCGTAGGTCATTTCATTGAAAACGTATCTTTCTGTTGTTGAAACAGATTAACAGAATAATTTAAACCGTAACGATCATTATAATATAACTGATACGACTAATGTAAATAGGCTGTTCCATGTACACAACAAAAATATATTTGTCTGATAATTTTCAACGGGGAATGACATTCACTGATTAATCTCCGAGCTCTCAGTCAATATAACAGTCTTGTTCTCGTTTTAGTGAACACGAAGGATCTGTAATGTTTCAAGGGAAATTGAAATGAAACGAATCGTACGTAGCAATAAGAATTTTCCACATTTCGTTCAAACTTGAAGTATTTCTTAACATACAGGTTTAGTCGAAAATGACCAAAATAGTACAACTTTGAGGTAGTATTGAAATTTTAGAATATATAAGAATATGTAGTACGTAGTGGAAATGAATACCAATGTGTCGATGATTCATAATTCAATGCAAAGTTTTAAATTTGAAAAAAAAGAAAAAAAAAATACGTTTATAGTAATAGCTTCTTACATGTTTCAATAAATGCCAGAGCAGTCGATTGTTACAATAATAATAATATAATGCCAAAAATGTATTAATTGTGTCTAGCAACTGAGAAGCTTCATGAAAAAGAGTCCATGAGAAACAAGTTTCTAGGATGGTTTGTTTCATAATCGTAAAGTACGACGCTCGTACACTTCTTTTCAAAAATCTCGAGATTACTTTTACTTTCAATATTCAGTATTCATTTTTAATTCTTAAATTTTACGTATGTTTTACAATAAGATCGTTAATGTATTAACAGTATACCCATAATATTAAAATATACATTGCCACTTTGAGAGTTTCCTTGATTGAAAGTATTATTTCGTTTATCAATTTTGAAACCAGTTTCGCATTTGTCTTTTGAGCAGGGATGTGTGTCTATTATAGACCCACAAGCTCTTTTCCTCTTTCTTTTTTTTTTTTTTTTAGAAACTTTCTCGATTATTGAGCTAAATGCGATATTTCGTTGATAAAAATCAGATTAGAATGGTCACGTTCTCGATGCAAAAATAATTTCAATGGCGAATATTCTAAATTCAAAAGATACTCCAAAAAAAAGGAGTAATGAGTAATTCTGGGCGAGCAATGTTCGATAACGATGTAAAACCGTAGCCCTGTAACCCGAAATAAGTTAAGTTATCGTTTTATCCTGGCGAAAGAAGAGAAAGAGGCGAACGTGTGAGTATCGGGATGAATGAAAGAAGCGAGCCTGAATGACTGAATGACGTGAAAAAGTAACGCGCGAGTATACTTCACGTATGCGAAGAGAAAGAAAATTGGTGAAACTTCGTTGTTAACTTTCTTACGGCGAAGACGATGATGCACGCGCACGTGTAGAAAGAACAAGAAATTTTTACACTATGTAAGATACGAGTTTTAACGATTGTATAAAAAAGAAAAGTTCTATCCGGAAAAAAAAAAGAACGATTGGCGGTTGGTGCAAAGAAAACCAGAGACATCGAAGATAAAGTTGTTCTGAAGCAATTACGATGCGATCAGTTGCAACACTGCGTTACTCGCGACAAAAAGCCTTTTTTTTTTTCTTTGTTCTTCTTCACGCGTAGCTCGGAAAATGAAATATTAATGTCGTTTGTTGCTGTATTCGAAAAGTGATTGTTGCTTTTATTCAAGAAACGAAACTCTGTATACGAATGTTGTTTCAAGACGGGAGTGAAGTGTATGAGAATGAGAATATAATAATATTCTTGAAAATGCATCACAAGACCATGAAATTTCATAGGTCCGTTGTAAAACGCGCTATTCGCTAACTTATCCGCATACTTTTGTTTCAAGTTCGATTTCTTCGATATCTCGTGTTAAGGCCCTCACCGGACCCGCCACATCTAATCACACAAATGTACATATACTTACATTGCACTAATTTTAGTATTGCCGCTGAGTATTATAACTAGTCACATAAGCCAAAAGTTTGTTACTCTCGCAAAGTTTTCTTTTTTCTCAGTTTTGTAATAAAGGAGAGGATGAGTAAAATCCTTAAATCGAACCTTTGTGTTATTCACAACCCTATTCTGCACATTTACTTTACTTATCCCCCTATCCTGTGTACCTCCTATTTATTTTACATATTTTTCTACACAATACGATTCAAAGTTTAAACAGAACAAGTGAAAAATTTAATAAACACTCGTACAAGGACGACGTTTGCAACAACAATCGAGGTGCAATTTGAACAACTACCACCGAAATCGATTTTGTCATTTTTAAAAACGATTATCGATATTATTGTTAAAAATGTAATATATCATCATATTAAATTATTCTCATAATTCAAAAACAATTTGAATTATATCGCAAAAATGAATTAAAAATTCAGTTAAAATATCATAGCTTAAATGTCTCATTGGTAAAATCACAAACGAGATACATAAATAGACTAAATCATCACCATCTTATGGGATTTTGTGGCAGGTGAACTAAAATACCGACATGGTAAAAAAAAAATCACTGATTTTTTAGCGCACTCTATGTTTGAACAACGGTAAGTTGGAGAACTACATTAAGCAAAACAATCGACGTTGGTCAAGTAGTGCAAGCGCCAGAAACATAATTTTTGAAACCCATTACAGTGTCGCCAAATATTCAATATCGAAATGTGAAGCTAGTGACACCGAAATCATTCTGCTGCTTATCAAAAACAGCTATATCTATGTTTTACGCTATTACAATGGATCTTTTCATATAGTACATTAAAATTCCAAAGTTATTAAGAAGATATCAAAGAACCTATCAGCTCAAGTAAATTTTATCAAAAATTCGATGCAATATAAGAGAAATTAGAGAGAAGAAGAAGGAAAAATCCTCTCATTTCAAATATTACATCATTACAAAAGAAATAATTAATGCTAGACTTTCTAAAATATCTTTGTACGAAAAATGTACAAATT
>NW_025110386.1:10463-28705 GCF_011392965.1 Frieseomelitta varia
CGGGACGCCTCCGACACCCGAGCTTAACACACAACTTTCACACTCTAATTTACGTACCATTTTCCTGAAATCGACTGACAGCAGCTAGCGACCATTGCGTATAACGTGATTAAAACACCTTTATATTTACAGCTAATATTAATAACTTATATATATATATATATAATTTCTATAGAAACTACATGTGCAAATTGACTTGGAATCATTATTATAACTGATCGTATAATTAATAACATAATTGTAGAGTATTTAATGAGTATTATTATACAATAAATTCATACTTCAAATCAGTGCATAAATGTTTTCGATATTTCAACTTATAATGAATGGAAGAATAAAAACGACGCAATTCCACATCCTAACCACACATACATATGCGGAAAATACGTCGTGCACGATACGCTAACACACTGTCAGTCGCTGAGAAATTTTTTATAAAATTACAAACTATGGTCATCGTGCCCAATGTCTTTCACCCACCCAAGTAGCACCTGGGCACGTGAGTGAGATCCTGACAATGAACACGGAAGGGGTTAAACCTGAAAATCCTGAACTAAAAAAATAATTAGTTTATGTAATTTACATCTAACGGACTATTGCATTATTTTATTTCAAACTGTAATGACTCTGGGCTTTCAGAAATTATTGAAATTGCATGAGAATAAAGAGAATAAAAACAAAGAATTGAATTTATTAAAAAAGATATGAAATCTAACAGTTAACTAAAACAATCCAAATCAAACAATTGACTCTACATTAAATATTAACAGAAACAATCTCAGGCGGTTTCTTCATCAAAGCACATTTTCGAAAATACAAAAGCTGTGTTTAAATTTGTTGCCTTGATTCAAAAATCTACCTGTCGCGAAGTACCTTCTTGCACATAAAATTTTATATATCTTTCTATGGAAGGAGTTCTAATCTATCATATATTTCAAATTGCATTGAAGTTCATAATTATAAAATTAAACTAATTAAATCGTTTGATATAAAAGTTATATATTATAAAATGGAAGATGAACTTGAAAGTTATTAAGTATTACATTAATTAGTAATTACTATAACAAAATATATTACTAATATATCAATAATTAATAACTGCATCGTTCATAGCAACGAAGTCGGATGGTATCCGTCTTCTCTGCTACGAAATGCTTAAACGAAATCATTTTAATAAGAATCATTTATAATTTGTCTATTCATATGGATATGGATGCTTTTGCAAACATTTATACTGAATATATTTTGATTTTACACGTAATTGCTGTAACTATATATATTCAAACTCATTGTTAGAATCGCGATGTGCAAGAAGCCCTATCCTGATCTAATACATGAAAAACTTGAAAGAAATATGAAAAATACCCGCGGTCACTATGCTCATCAAAAATTTCTACGTATACAACCAGTCACCCGTGCCGATTCGGACCTTTCGTCCTACGACATGATTGAATGACCGGAGGGACATAAATGCATGCGACTCACGCGATAGATGCGAAGAACGTTGTCATCGATGCTGCACTGGACCAAGGAAAGTCGTTGTGAAGATCCTCATCGAGCAGATACCACTGAGAATCCCATGGTGGAAATGAACGCCAATAAAAAATTTCTTGAAAAGCACAAAGGCACAGTCTTATTTGCAGAAATTTAAATTTCAATAATGACAAAAAATTTAATACTGATAAACACTCTAATAGTTTGAAATGTTTTTATTTTATAGTTATAATTTTACATTGTAAGAGATTTTACATTATAATTTTCAATGGAAAGAGTACTCTAGAGAATAGAATTAATTCACAATGTGCTAAAGTACTTACATTTTTTGTTTCTGAAGCATCGTAAAATTCTCAGGGGACTAGGGGAATTGAAAACTGTAGAGAATCTGTAAAAACATACATAAAACATTAGAATTTGTATTTAAATGCAAAGATGAATCTCAAGTTCGAGATAATAAAAGATTCTTACATTCTTGGCTTTGGAGCTAGCGTTGAATTTTCCTCAAAATATCCCAGAAAGTTGATGCTGTTAAGCGTCTGTAACAAAACGTCAAACATTATACTATGTTATCAAATTCGGAAATTTGAGTAAACTAAAGTAGAATATATAAAATTACTTACGATTATGACCTCCTGTAGAGGCCTTATCCTCTTGAGCACTGACACTAATATACCGAAAAAGAATGTTGAACAAAGAAAATATAAAAAAAGAAAAAATAAAAGACTATCAATGCACGCGTTTAAGATGCAATCGGCGAACTCACTGACTCTAACTTCTGGAATTATAATTTAAATAAATTAATAATCTAATTTAATGAGAGCCATTTTGCTCAGAAAAACATTAACATATTGCGCAACAAACACTGACTCTATCGACCACATTGCGCGTGGTCACAAAAATTTTCTGAAAACAAATAATTTTCTAATTAGAAAAAGAAGGGCATAGAGTACGTCCATTTAGAAAATATTACTGTTTTTCCAGAAAATGATTATAAACTTGAATATGCGCTAAAAATATTAGCTGGAAATTACAAAGTATTTCTCAATACTTGCAGAAATTGTATTCTGAATGAGAATAGTAAGATGCCGCGTCACGTAATATAAATATTCGAAAATGATTGCACGAATTAAAATTTATAGCTAAATGTATTTAAAAAATCATGGCGTCAGCGCTCGCAAAAGGTCTATTCTAGCAAAATATAGTACAGTAAAGTACGAAAATTTTGGATTTAATAATCTGATACAAGAATATATATCCATTTGCAAGTATATACCATTAAGCTACTATGATCTCCATATTCAAAATAAAATATTAATTTATTTAATCTTTTCCATTTTCATCCTTATATCTTTATATAATTACGAAATTACGTATTGCGAATTGTATTTTAAATATATGTAAATTATATAGCAAATGTTACTTGGAGTGAATAAAATGTTACCAATTTTCCGTGAAAGTTCATCAGATTGTTCATATCACATTTGATTTGATTGTTCATTTCATTCATATCCTGCATTTGAGAAAGTAGTAGGGGGTGGGGTGATCTGGTCCGAATAGGCACGATAAGTAAGACGAACATAAATACTGTGTTCCTGTTGTTGTTTTTTACTTCGAATTTTGTGCTCCAAAGTCTTCTACGCTTTACTTTGTTTGAGAACTGGAAAATTTCATATATTACGAACTAAAATTATTAGTTTAACTATTAAATACGTACATTTTTTATAAATTATTATTGAATTTATTGTAATTGTTAAGAATTACGCAGAATTATGAAATTAAGGAGTAATGTAAAGTTAACAAATAAATAAAAATTGTTATACATACGTTATATGTTTATATAATAGAAGTATGTGTGCAAAAGTACATTATAAAATATGTGTGTATATATAACAATGCGTCAGTCAATTACAAAGTTACAATATTTCTACTAATTGAAATTGCGATTATATTTTGGTATAAAATTGTAAATAACTTTTAGCATGGTATGTTCTGTTTAAACGTTTATATGCCATTATTTCTTTAACTATTGGAGATTGTATGTAATAATTGTTTGGTTAAATCTTACCTCGAGTTGAAGTCAAAAATGCACGGTTCATCTGAAAAATTCACAATGCTAACACAAATCCAACAACTAATGATTAATATATTTACCTGAGAACTTTTGGGTAATACTTCTTTCTGGATAATTCTTCTGGATAATTCTGTTCTGTTCACAGGTGAAATGTGCTTCGTTCCGCCATGTTTCCCGCTAAAAATCGATCGTGAGAAATATCGATTATTTCGATAATCGTAGGAAGTAAATTGCGTGTTTCATCGTTGGGGCGCTGTAATCGCTTAATTCACACGAAATGATTGCAGTACAAAATAAAAGACTCTAAATCAAATAATACACAAAATTTATGAAAAATTCTTAAAACCGGAAGGAAAATTTTCACAAACTGATCAAAAATTATCATATTTTAGATTAAGACATAAGAAATTTTATTGTATTACACAACAAGATCATTATGTTTTGCCATTAAATATGTACAATTTTAATAAATTATTGTTGAGTTTAGTATTGGAATTGTTAAAATCTACACAGTATGAGGTTAAGAATCAACAAATGAGTAAAAAATGTTACAGTAAAAGTAAACGGATATTATATATATATAATAAGTTAGTCATATTACATGGTCACTATATTTGTATTGGTTAGAATTGAAATTATGTTTTAGTATAAAATTGTAATTAACTTTTAGTATGGTATGTTCTGTTTAAACGTTTATATGCCATTATTTCTCTAACTATTGGAGTTTGTATGTAATAACTGTTTGGTCAAATCTTACCTTGAGTTGAAGTCAGAAATGCACGGTTCATCTGAAAAATTCACAATGCTAACACAAATTCAACAACTAATGATTTATATATTTACCTGAGAACTTTTGGGTAATACTTCTTTCTGGATAATTCTTCTGGATAATTCTGTTCTGTTCACAGGTGAAATGTGCTTCGTTCCGCCATGTTTCCCGGTAAAAATCCGATCGTGAGAAATATCGATTATTTCGATAATCGTAGGAAGTAAATTGCGTATTTCACCGTTGGGGCGCTGTAATGGCACATTTCACATGAAATGATTGCAATAAAAAATAAAGACCCTAAATCAAATAATACACAAAATTTATCAGAAATGCTAAAAACCGGAACGAAAATATTCACAAACTTAATCAAAGATTGTCAATATTTTAGATTAAGACATAATAAATTTTATTGTATTATGCAATAGGATTATTATTTATGCCATTAAATATGTACAATTTTAATAAATTATTGTTGAGTTTAGTATTGGAATTGTTAAAATCTACACAATATGAGGTTAAAGAATCAACAAATGAGTAAAAAATGTTACAGTAAATGTAAAAGAATATTATAGATATATATAATATGTTAGTCATATTACATGGTCACTATATTTTTATCGGTTAGAATTGAAATTATGTTTTGGTATAAAATTTTGAATAACTTTTAGCATGGTATCTTCTGTTTAAATTTTTATATGCCATTATTTCTTTGATTGTTGGATATTGTGTGTAATAATTGTTTGGTTAAATCTTACCTTTAGAGCCAAAAATGCACGTTTTATCTGAAAAATTCACAATATAAGCACAAATCCAACAATTAATGATTTAAATTTTTACCTGAGAGCTTCTTTCTGGACGATTTGTCTAGGTAATGCTTTCTTCTTTACGGACGAAGTGAGTTTCATTCCGCCATGCTTCCCGCTTACAAATCGATCGAAAAACATCGATTACATTCGAAAATCGTAGAAACTATATTGCTTATTTCACCGTTGAGAATACCTTTAAAGATATATTTCTATCAATTTTTTCTAATACTTTTTTAAGTGCATGTAAATAATCAAATATATAATGAATTTTTTACCTTAGTTTTCGTTAATCGCTGTTATATTTCTTCATTGATGAAGTATCACTACGTTTGATTCAAAAATATCTCTCAAAGCACTTGACAACAATGTCCATATTTTTTTATTTTAATTCTCATCACTAGTAGTGCTGCGGTGCATAATCTGCCTAAATCGGTAAAACAGGATGTGATATTGAATGCAAGGTCTATTCTTATACCTTGTCTGTGTCTGAGGTCTGCGGTAAAATAATTAACCTGTATATATTTACCGACAGTTGACAATTGACCTGCATACATTTACCGACAAGTCGCAAAAAGAATTTTGAATAACAAATGAATGTTTAATATGTTTTCACATAGGAAATAGATATAACATTTAATTATTGATTAACAATAAATATAAAATATAAGAAAATTCGTCGTCTGTGAATCAGTATCTTTCTCTATTCCACGTTTTAAAAGATATCTAATCTTTTTACCTGTTTCTTGTCACATGCGATATTATCAACTTAGTACAGTAGTTGAAATACTGATTTAAATAATGTAAATTATTTAATAGCAACATAATTTTTTACATTACGAATCATATATGTCTCAAATTAATATTTTAAGAATTGTTTGCCATTTTTTTTACATTCAATTTGAATTAAAATTATTCACAAATCTTAAACTGGAAGTCGTTTCTTTTGTAATTATCCTTGACATAATTACCTCTTAGGAAACAATACTATGAGCATAAACAAAGTATATGGATATCATATATCTCGTCTGTGCTACGAGAAAAATCCATATCATTATGAAAGGCAAGATCAACATATTTACGCAACCAGTAATGAATTGGTAGTATGAAAAACTTTTTCTATTATTCTTTCTTATTTTCCTTACGAGTAAATGAATATACATAGCTTGATATCTTAAAACACGTCCTAATTTTTGTATAAAGAAAACATAATTAAAAATATCATTAGACATAGATCAACACCCATTCGTGAAATATCTTTCATTACGAAAGAATATTTATTGCAAAATCGTGTTGCATAAGTCAAATCGTAGTTTCTTGTTATCTTCTCCCTTTTTCTCTTCTTCTAATTTGTTTATTCTTTCCTCGTTCTATTTGTAACTATCGCAAAGCTAGTTAATTAAACATTTAATTCATTAAATTCGTTAAAATCTCTAGATCAAATAGATTTTACTAAAAGGAAAGTTTGAAGACGTACAATATTTTAATGTCGTGTTATAAACTCTGATATTTTATATAGAAAACTAATAATATCTTAAATTTAGACAAGAGTGTATGTTTAGATTGATAATAATAATTAATTTTCGCGTAATAAAAGGATCCAGAGCGTTGCCTGATCATACGTTTGTACACTCATCAGGAATCAGTTCATGCGTGTCGACGGTTTACGTCACGCGCAAAGTCTATTTTACCGACTTTTAAAATTGAATTTTTGCAGGTATGTATACTAAAAACAGACTACTAAAATCTATGTTTTATCACAATTAGATTGCTCATAATTTTTATCGTTATTATTAGAGGAACAGAACTTAAACAGAATTTATTAAATATTTTAACGAATTTTATTTATTTTTTATGAAATTTTACATGTTTTTGCACATTGTGTATTTACTTTTATATTTCGTTACAAAAATCGATTATTTTTATGAATATTATCATATTAATATAGGACAAGGAACAATGACTATCACTACATCAACTTCCCACAATTACGAGAAAGCAAGGACACAGTTCATAGAGAGAATATCACTAGTTCTCTTATTGTTGACAATTAACGAGACTTCGTCTGTCAGAGTTTGCAACTCCTCCTCCGAAAACTGTAAGTATATTCCACCTAATAGCGTTGAAAAAATTTCTAAAATCTCGTACTTCCATTACTTAGGGCAGTCCCGGATTGGTATACTTATTTCTCCAACCATTTCGAGATCAAAAATTCGGGAGATAGAGATATACTGGAACAATGTAAATATCACGCCCGGAGATGAACTTGCACTCTTCGAACAAGATTCTACAGGTGTTCAACGTGTAATTTATAGAGTCATTCCAAATGGTCGTAGTGGTTTTCAAAAAACAGGAGTACTGGCTGAATACATACCCAGCTCGAATCTTTCCTTCGTGAAAAAATGCATAAGTCAGTGACTATGTTTCAATTAATTTTGCATTAATTCCTATAATTTAATTGGAAATTTCTATCATTATAAATAGACTATGAGTTATCATATTTTGCTTTAAACATTTTTGTATATTATATACATTCTATGTGTATTTTTGCATCTTCCAACTATTTAGAAATGAAGAAAAAGAGTTTGAGCAATTTAAAATAAAAATTACTAAAAATTTATCAATTTTAAATATAAATATTAATATAGTACAACTTAATTTGCACTGTAATGGAATAATACATTGGAAATCTTTAGAAGAAATCTTCAAATATTCTTATATCTGTCAGATTAGAAATCCTAGTCACAAGTTAATTCATTTAAAAAATTGAGAGATTAGATTACAAAAACGGATGAAAACTGAACTTTTGAAAAACAAAATTACAAATATTTCTGATGTTTCGCCTACAATTATTCTAGTTATTCTAACTATTCTTTTAGAGTATGAATTAGCATGGTTGACAGACAAAAAAATTAAAAAAATGGAATGTCTCAAAACTCAGCCAAATTGGATGAAAGAAAGGAAAGATATCCTCGGTCCTTTAAAAATGAAACAAATATTTCTGCCTGGAACTCACAACTCTGCAATATATGATGAGAATGACAAGAGAACAAGTATTATTTCAAACTTGGCTGTAACACAGGTAATATAATAAACATAGAATTAAAATCTGTAAAGTATTAAATATGTTTGTTATCAGAATAAATTAACAAATTTTTAGGATTTAGACATCCTAGGACAGTTAATACACGGCGTACGATATTTAGACATCAGAGTGGCATACTATCCTGATACCAAAGAGATATGGTGGACCAATCATGGGCCATTTTATCGTTCAGTTTCGTTGAAAACTGTTATAGATCAAGTGAAAAAGTTTCTTGATAATACCGAAGAAATCGTGATAATGGATATTCGTGAATTTCCTATTGGTAATGAATTAAACATTAATCATTGTCATAAAATATAATCTTATTTAATTACATATCCACGAATTTTTCATTGATAATGTCTTAAACTAATTATATTTTCGTAACAAATTTACAGGTTTCGATAAAATATCAGTTCATCACAAGTTGGTCTCGTATCTGGAAAATGAATTTCGAAATTATTTTTTGCCAAATAATTATGGATGGAATATCACGTTGAATGAGATTTGGTTTTTTAGAAAACGATTGATAATCGGTTATGAGAATATGGAGATTGTAAAAAGTCGTACTAACGTATGGCCTTGCGTGTTACATCAATGGGGAGACGTTAAGAGTACTGAGAAACTGTATCAGTATTTGTATAAAATTGAAACTAGTAATAGGTAAACTTTAAAAAATTTAATATTTATGCTATTTGAAATACTATTGAAAAAAAAAAGAATTGAAATAGATTTATCTTAAATATTATGTACAAGACTGAAAGAAAACTAATCTCATAATTTCATTGCAGGAATAGCACAATAATACCTCGATCAGCAATGGCAGAATTGACCTCAGATTTTAAACATATTCTTTTTAATAGATTAAGAAATCTTCGAGAAATGGCGCATAAAGTTAATTTAAATGTAACTAACTGGTACAGCACTATTTGGCAATACACAGCCAATATTGTGTCAGTAGATTTTGTAAGAAGTACAGACATTGTTGAAATAGCTATTAAGTCTAATGAAAATCGTCATTTATATTGTAGATAATCATTTTAATCAAGTTCAGTTAACTTGTAATTATAATATGTTATTCTTTAAAAAGTATTCTGCAAGATCAAATAAATTTTACTTCAATATGTGTTACACATTTTGTTTTTGTATAATATAGTTTTATTATAAATAATCGTGTCTAAAATTTATTTGTTTTAGGCAAGTATGTATATTCATTTATTATGTATATTCATAGTTTGAAAGTAAATTTAAATTAATTGTAAGCTTCATACATGCGTGCTGATAGCGAAAGTATTCATTAAAATCAAATATTTAAGATATTTATTCAAAATATAAGTAAATTGATTAAGAAAATATATTTTCAAATAAAGTTTCCAAATAAAATTATTTTCTAATAGAAATAGCATTATATAATATTTAAAAAAAGCATCGAAATTTTCTACAAAAGCACTTGCACACCGTTTTATGCATGACAATGAGACTTCCGCCGGAAGAATGAATAATGCTTCGAATGTAATAAAATCTGTGTCACATTGCATGTTACGAAATAGGATCTGCCAAACAGATCAGTTTCAGATATGTTTCAAACGACGTCAGTCGATTAAAGTTGAGAAAAATGTTGTCTCTATCAATACTTGTTTATTACATCTTCATACTAAGTGTCACTCATCAAACACAGAACAGACAGACAATTGAAACATATCCGATTAATTTAATTAATTGTCCAAATGATAAAAAGTGCACATTTGTCGAATATTGTCCTGTCATTTCGAATTTAATGAGCTACAATCTACTTCCGATTCATAGGTAAATGAATGTATTAACGCTTTATAAGAAATTAAAATATAAATAAATTATTTAAGAGAAATTATAATTTAGATTTCGTCAAGCAATTTGTGGGTACGAAAGTATAAGACCAAAAGTGTGTTGCAACATGGAGCGCAATATGATGAACTCATTTTTCACAGAAAAAGATGCATCTTTTACGAAACCGAATTTGATTTCAGACTGTGGTAAAAGCTTCGTTCATGGTGATGTTAATTCTATAGGAATGTATCCTTTTGTTGCTAGAATTGGATTTAAAAGTAAGCCTAAAATACAAAATACGATAAAATATTTATTTCTATATAAATGTGAAAAATTTTGCAAACTTATAGGTAACACAGGAGAAATAAAATATCCTTGTAATGGTGTGATCTTGAATCAGCACATGATATTAACTACTGCCAGTTGCGCTCTTGCAAAGTCTAGTAATTATCAATTGTGAGTACATTCATTTTTTTTTAAGTAAAAGTTCGAACAGACTTTTAAATATTTTAATAGGAATTCTGTGCTTGTTGGCGAGTTCAACATTGATACTGATCCTGATTGTACTTCACAAAAAATTGATATATCTTATGTAATAAAACATCCTCATTATCAAGCTGATACTTTTACAAATAATATAGCGATGTTACGATTAAAAGACTCAATACAATATACTGGTAATTATTAAAAAGTCTTTAATTTTTACGTGAAAAATATATCAATGACTATGTATTATCATCTTTTTAATACCAAATAATTAGTAACGGCGCAACCTATATGTCTCTTATTAAAGAATGGATATATAAATATAGGAATGAATTCTATTCTTGTTGGATGGGGCAAGTTGGAACGTCAAAAAGGTAAGAGAATTATTTACTCAATTAAAATGAATTAAACACAATGTACTTGCAAAGTCTTCAACGTTTAAAGTGGAATCGGGTAAGCAACAGTTTCTGAAAATGAGGATTATATCAAGTGAAGAATGCATGAATTACTATAACCAAGGGCTAGCTACCGAACTATGCACAATAGGAAATGATGTGCCATGTTCAGGATATAATGGAAGTCCCCTTTTATTCAAACAAGGAAATACATATTTTTTGGTAATAATAATATTTACTTACTATTTTATGAACTCCTACTAAATTATATATTTATAAAACTACAATTGTGCCAATATAATTTTCAGTTAGGCATTTTATCATATGGTTCCAACTGTAACATGAATCGCAACTTCCCAACAGTCTTTGTGAATGTACAGAAATACACAAGATGGATTCTAGAAAATTGTTAACTGTTCATTAAAAAATTATTAGCTTGTTATTGTATACCTTAATAAAAGTTGTATTATTATTTTTTTACATACAGAAAATATCTGTTATTTATGCTTGAAAATGTTTAAATATTTTCCACGGGTCATCTCTTTTGCTTCTTCCAATCCTAACTGATATGCCATATCGTGTAATTTTTTAACCTCGGATATTAAACCACCCATTGACAAATTACCTAAATCTAAAATAAAAATTCCTCTATTTTTACCATTTTAAAGCATATTTTATGAAATTTCATTTTCAAATATAAACTTACGATGCAATTGATTTATGTCATCTGGTGTAAGACCTGCAGCCCAAGATGATGGTTCTGTTTGAGGTGAATTTTGAGCTACAAATTCATTTACACCTGGAACTTCATTAATCGTTAATATATATATGATATGTCATAATTCTCATTTAGAGCATGCTATATAATTATACACTTACTTTGTTCAGGCCATAAATCTGGCGATGCTCTATCTAGTTTCTCTAAACTCATAAGACTTTCTTCTACGCAAATTAAATCTGTAAATGAAGAATATACAAAGATAAATGAACTTCTTATTATTTTGTTTAAGGATACTTTAAATATTTTTACCTGATTGGTCTGCTGGATCTTCTGTGGTCATTATGTTCATTGGATTCGTGTTACCTAACCTATATTCAAATACAAAGCTAAATGAGAAACGTTATACGAACGTAGAAATATTATTATAATCGAAATATAATAAAGATTTGTATTACAATTACCATACAATATTTATACAGTTACAGTTTAAAAAATACCCCTTTTTTAAGAAGTTTCTATTAATTTATCTGTTAATTTCAATTGCTTTTCTTGTGACAATACAGTATTTAGAAATTTATGGCGCTCTTGACGTTCAATATCGCGTTTTACACCTATTTCAAGTTCCTTTCTATAAAAATATGTAAATATATGAAATTATTTCAAAAGCCAACATATCCAAAAACATAATTTTATCGTGTAACATGGATCGAATTCTCGGATCAAAGCATACATAATTTATATTTACGACATACAGGTTAAATGTACTGAAATCTTTACTTTTTAATTGCAAAACAAATAGTTCGTTTAAAAATTTAAACCAATATTTTAATACAGAAAAATTAAATAGAAAATGAAATTTATTTGTAGGAACTGAAGTGTTCATTTCGTGTGACATGAAAAGAGACAGTTATTTTAAATAATTCGATAATTTATTTAAGTTTTAATCTATTAACTGAAAAAAATATATTGCTAAGAGTAACGAATTAAAAAAATAAGAATATTTTTACATAATTTTATTGTAATTTGATAGTTCATCCATGTTAAACGATGCTAAGGTTTAGGAGGTTTCAGAGACATTATTAACCTAAATACTTTTTACAATATAATAAAAATGCTTGAAATTACCTCTCAGCTTCTTGCATGTAATGCACATAACCTACCAAACCTATTGAAGTTGCACAACATAATGTAAAAGTAATTTTTGAAGCAAGTGACATAATATTTCTTTTCACAGCTTTTTGAATGTGTATACACATGCATACAAATGCAAATGCACCTTCATCAATGTACTATCGTTTATCGTTTACATGCGAGATATCGAACGTATATCGTAACGAATTCTTGCGATTCTCGCAAGTGCAAATGGCAGTTTCGTGAAAAGTGTAAAGAGCAAATCCTTCGTGAAAAACCCATAGAAATCTAGGCGATTTCGAATTTGGATACTAAAAAACCGGAGTAAGACATTTATTTAAATATTCTCTTTATTATTTTGCCACAATATTTGCTTTATAAGCAGTCGTTGTTATTTAAATAGGATTGCTAAATAGGATAGTTCAATGTAACGTACTTTAAAAAATAAGAAACATCATTATTCACTTATTTAATTATTGTCAATTAAAAATAGGGTAATTACTATTTATTTATTTAATTTAAAAAAAGAGTTACTATTAGAACGTGGATATTTATGTATTTATTAAAAATTTAAAGATACAAAAATACATATGGTGTATATGTATAGAATGTAAAAATATATCACGTAACCCAATTACAACATACGTATGTAATAGTCAAAGAATAAAAACTATCTATCTATTTCTTTAATCATATATGCACAAAAATACAAATTTTACATAAAGCACAAACGAGATATATGAATATACATCGTCTGTGGATAAAAGACTGCATCGATAGAAAACTAAATTGCCAGGAAAATATTAATTTCCCTTTTGTAAGAATTCTAAAGTATATTAAAGTATATTAAAATGAGTATATTAAAAGTTTTGAAACGAAAAAAAAATTACTGTGCGATTACAGCGCCCCAACGGTGAAACACGCAATATACTTCCTATGATTATCGATATTTCTCACGATCAATTTTTACCGGGAAACATGGCGGAATGAAGCACACCACATTTGTAAACAGAACAGAATTAACCGGAAGAATTATCCAGAAAGAAGTATTACCCAAAAGTTCTCAGGTAAATATATAAATCATTAGTTGTTGAATTTGTGTTAGCATTGTGAATTTTTCAGATGAACCGTGCATTTCTGACTTCAACTCAAGGTAAGATTTGACCAAACAATTATTACATACAAACTCCAATAGTTAGAGAAATAATGGCATATAAACGTTTAAACAGAACATACCATACTAAAAGTTAATTACAATTTTATACTAAAACATAATTTCAATTCTAACCAATACAAATATAGTGACCATGTAATATGACTAACTTATTATATATATATAATATCCGTTTACTTTTACTGTAACATTTTTTACTCATTTGTTGATTCTTAACCTCATACTGTGTAGATTTTAACAATTCCAATACTAAACTCAACAATAATTTATTAAAATTGTACATATTTAATGGCAAAACATAATGATCTTGTTGTGTAATACAATAAAATTTCTTATGTCTTAATCTAAAATATGATAATTTTTGATCAGTTTGTGAAAATTTTCCTTCCGGTTTTAAGAATTTTTCATAAATTTTGTGTATTATTTGATTTAGAGTCTTTTATTTTGTACTGCAATCATTTCGTGTGAATTAAGCGATTACAGCGCCCCAACGATGAAACACGCAATTTACTTCCTACGATTATCGAAATAATCGATATTTCTCACGATCGATTTTTAGCGGGAAACATGGCGGAACGAAGCACATTTCACCTGTGAACAGAACAGAATTATCCAGAAGAATTATCCAGAAAGAAGTATTACCCAAAAGTTCTCAGGTAAATATATTAATCATTAGTTGTTGGATTTGTGTTAGCATTGTGAATTTTTCAGATGAACCGTGCATTTTTGACTTCAACTCGAGGTAAGATTTAACCAAACAATTATTACATACAATCTCCAATAGTTAAAGAAATAATGGCATATAAACGTTTAAACAGAACATACCATGCTAAAAGTTATTTACAATTTTATACCAAAATATAATCGCAATTTCAATTAGTAGAAATATTGTAACTTTGTAATTGACTGACGCATTGTTATATATACACACATATTTTATAATGTACTTTTGCACACATACTTCTATTATATAAACATATAACGTATGTATAACAATTTTTATTTATTTGTTAACTTTACATTACTCCTTAATTTCATAATTCTGCGTAATTCTTAACAATTACAATAAATTCAATAATAATTTATAAAAAATGTACGTATTTAATAGTTAAACTAATAATTTTAGTTCGTAATATATGAAATTTTCCAGTTCTCAAACAAAGTAAAGCGTAGAAGACTTTGGAGCACAAAATTCGAAGTAAAAAACAACAACAGGAACACAGTATTTATGTTCGTCTTACTTATCGTGCCTATTCGGACCAGATCACCCCACCCCCTACTACTTTCTCAAATGCAGGATATGAATGAAATGAACAATCAAATCAAATGTGATATGAACAATCTGATGAACTTTCACGGAAAATTGGTAACATTTTATTCACTCCAAGTAACATTTGCTATATAATTTACATATATTTAAAATACAATTCGCAATACGTAATTTCGTAATTATATAAAGATATAAGGATGAAAATGGAAAAGATTAAATAAATTAATATTTTATTTTGAATATGGAGATCATAGTAGCTTAATGGTATATACTTGCAAATGGATATATATTCTTGTATCAGATTATTAAATCCAAAATTTTCGTACTTTACTGTACTATATTTTGCTAGAATAGACCTTTTGCGAGCGCTGACGCCATGATTTTTTAAATACATTTAGCTATAAATTTTAATTCGTGCAATCATTTTCGAATATTTATATTACGTGACGCGGCATCTTACTATTCTCATTCAGAATACAATTTCTGCAAGTATTGAGAAATACTTTGTAATTTCCAGCTAATATTTTTAGCGCATATTCAAGTTTATAATCATTTTCTGGAAAAACAGTAATATTTTCTAAATGGACGTACTCTATGCCCTTCTTTTTCTAATTAGAAAATTATTTGTTTTCAGAAAATTTTTGTGACCACGCGCAATGTGGTCGATAGAGTCAGTGTTTGTTGCGCAATATGTTAATGTTTTTCTGAGCAAAATGGCTCTCATTAAATTAGATTATTAATTTATTTAAATTATAATTCCAGAAGTTAGAGTCAGTGAGTTCGCCGATTGCATCTTAAACGCGTGCATTGATAGTCTTTTATTTTTTCTTTTTTTATATTTTCTTTGTTCAACATTCTTTTTCGGTATATTAGTGTCAGTGCTCAAGAGGATAAGGCCTCTACAGGAGGTCATAATCGTAAGTAATTTTATATATTCTACTTTAGTTTACTCAAATTTCCGAATTTGATAACATAGTATAATGTTTGACGTTTTGTTACAGACGCTTAACAGCATCAACTTTCTGGGATATTTTGAGGAAAATTCAACGCTAGCTCCAAAGCCAAGAATGTAAGAATCTTTTATTATCTCGAACTTGAGATTCATCTTTGCATTTAAATACAAATTCTAATGTTTTATGTATGTTTTTACAGATTCTCTACAGTTTTCAATTCCCCTAGTCCCCTGAGAATTTTACGATGCTTCAGAAACAAAAAATGTAAGTACTTTAGCACATTGTGAATTAATTCTATTCTCTAGAGTACTCTTTCCATTGAAAATTATAATGTAAAATCTCTTACAATGTAAAATTATAACTATAAAATAAAAACATTTCAAACTATTAGAGTGTT
Organism: Frieseomelitta varia; assembly: GCF_011392965.1. Taxonomy (NCBI): domain Eukaryota; kingdom Metazoa; phylum Arthropoda; class Insecta; order Hymenoptera; family Apidae; genus Frieseomelitta; species Frieseomelitta varia. The sequence goes on from NW_025110386.1 coordinate 27,022, forward strand.
TATCAGTATTAAATTTTTTGTCATTATTGAAATTTAAATTTCTGCAAATAAGACTGTGCCTTTGTGCTTTTCAAGAAATTTTTTATTGGCGTTCATTTCCACCATGGGATTCTCAGTGGTATCTGCTCGATGAGGATCTTCACAACGACTTTCCTTGGTCCAGTGCAGCATCGATGACAACGTTCTTCGCATCTATCGCGTGAGTCGCATGCATTTATGTCCCTCCGGTCATTCAATCATGTCGTAGGACGAAAGGTCCGAATCGGCACGGGTGACTGGTTGTATACGTAGAAATTTTTGATGAGCATAGTGACCGCGGGTATTTTTCATATTTCTTTCAAGTTTTTCATGTATTAGATCAGGATAGGGCTTCTTGCACATCGCGATTCTAACAATGAGTTTGAATATATATAGTTACAGCAATTACGTGTAAAATCAAAATATATTCAGTATAAATGTTTGCAAAAGCATCCATATCCATATGAATAGACAAATTATAAATGATTCTTATTAAAATGATTTCGTTTAAGCATTTCGTAGCAGAGAAGACGGATACCATCCGACTTCGTTGCTATGAACGATGCAGTTATTAATTATTGATATATTAGTAATATATTTTGTTATAGTAATTACTAATTAATGTAATACTTAATAACTTTCAAGTTCATCTTCCATTTTATAATATATAACTTTTATATCAAACGATTTAATTAGTTTAATTTTATAATTATGAACTTCAATGCAATTTGAAATATATGATAGATTAGAACTCCTTCCATAGAAAGATATATAAAATTTTATGTGCAAGAAGGTACTTCGCGACAGGTAGATTTTTGAATCAAGGCAACAAATTTAAACACAGCTTTTGTATTTTCGAAAATGTGCTTTGATGAAGAAACCGCCTGAGATTGTTTCTGTTAATATTTAATGTAGAGTCAATTGTTTGATTTGGATTGTTTTAGTTAACTGTTAGATTTCATATCTTTTTTAATAAATTCAATTCTTTGTTTTTATTCTCTTTATTCTCATGCAATTTCAATAATTTCTGAAAGCCCAGAGTCATTACAGTTTGAAATAAAATAATGCAATAGTCCGTTAGATGTAAATTACATAAACTAATTATTTTTTTAGTTCAGGATTTTCAGGTTTAACCCCTTCCGTGTTCATTGTCAGGATCTCACTCACGTGCCCAGGTGCTACTTGGGTGGGTGAAAGACATTGGGCACGATGACCATAGTTTGTAATTTTATAAAAAATTTCTCAGCGACTGACAGTGTGTTAGCGTATCGTGCACGACGTATTTTCCGCATATGTATGTGTGGTTAGGATGTGGAATTGCGTCGTTTTTATTCTTCCATTCATTATAAGTTGAAATATCGAAAACATTTATGCACTGATTTGAAGTATGAATTTATTGTATAATAATACTCATTAAATACTCTACAATTATGTTATTAATTATACGATCAGTTATAATAATGATTCCAAGTCAATTTGCACATGTAGTTTCTATAGAAATTATATATATATATATATAAGTTATTAATATTAGCTGTAAATATAAAGGTGTTTTAATCACGTTATACGCAATGGTCGCTAGCTGCTGTCAGTCGATTTCAGGAAAATGGTACGTAAATTAGAGTGTGAAAGTTGTGTGTTAAGCTCGGGTGTCGGAGGCGTCCCG
>NW_025110387.1:0-4613 GCF_011392965.1 Frieseomelitta varia
ATTAGTTGATAAGTAAACTATTGGGCTCCCACCGATGGACGACGAGGGATATCGCAGGGACATCGTGGGATGCGTGCGTCTCAGTTTTAAGTTGCGTGCGTATAGTTTTAGTTAATTATATGATAGTTAATAACTGGGACGACGAGGGATCTCGCAGAGACATCGTGGGATGCGTGCGTCTTAGCTTTAAGTTGCGTGCGTTTAGTTTTAGTTAATCTATAAGATAGTTAATATATGTAAATTCACTGTGAGCGCATTCTGTACAAAGACACGTTTATTAAACTTCAGACACCTCCTCTCTTCTCTTTCTTTGTTCGTTGTTACTATTGTTACTGTTATTGCACTAAAGTTGAGATAGTTTTACTGTCATTGCACTAGAGTAGAGTTACTTTAGTTACTGTCATTGCACAAGAGTAGAGTTAGATTTGTTACTGTCATTGCACTAGAGTAGATTTTCGAACTTTCACTGTCGAGTGTGCCAAGTCGGGGAACTGCAGCCCCGTCCGAAAGGACGAGGTAGGTTCTTGTAGTCTAGCGTCCTTTGTAATCCGGCTCAGTGGTTCTTCGGAACCCCACTGTGTCGTTAGGGGTAGCGCAAAACTACTTGCCTCTAAGTGCTCGGAACCCGATTTGGCATACTGACAAATCGCGATTTCATTTCGCGTTATCTCTTACAAGGCACGATATTGAAGCGTGTCAATAGTTTCGTTTCCCTAATTTCGTTCAAAGTTTAATAAACGTGTCTTTGATACAAAATACGCTGATAGGACTGCGAATTAATGTACAATTATTGTGTAACTTTCATGTGTGATGAAGATGAGTGTGTGGTTAGTATGAAAGGCTGTGAGTGATTGAGATATACTGTATGACTTACATTCGTATGTAATGTATGAAATGTATGATTGTATGTAATGTATGACTTTACGCAATATATGTAATGTATGACTGTACGCAATGTATGTAACGTATGATCGTATGTAATGTATGTAATGTACGATTTTATGTAATGTATGATTTTATGATTGAATGTAATGTATGACTATATGCATTGTATGATTGTATGCATTGTATGATTGTATGCATTGTATGATTGTACGCATTGTATGACTGTATGCATTGTACGATTGTATGCATTGTATGTATTGTGAGAGTTGAACTCATTGTTAACGCGATGGTTGTTTGAGAGACAGAGTTCCATAGTTCAATCTCATACATGCGCTTTAGAATTAAGAATTATACTTAAGTTTGAGATTGAACTATGGAACGTTTGTCTCCTTTGTTTGTAACCTCGGGCCAAATAGAACAAAATCTCGGCATTCCTTAAGAATGCCGAGTTATCTGCATGTAATGGAGGGTGGTTGGGATTAGGGCCCGGGGCGGGTCTCGTGCGTAGTCACCTCCTCGTGGTGAGACCTGGTAATTGATATGGTTTTACAAACATGAAAGTTTGTAAAACGTTATCAAGCTAAATTGTAAAACGATAAACGATAAACTTTAATGTTTGTGAAACGGTATCAAGCTAAGAACTACGCAACCTACTGTTCAGTTTAGATTGTGAAAATTTCTGTTCATTCTTCATTTCACGATCTAAACTGAACTGCAGGTACAATTAGTTGCAGGTACAATAAGTAAACTATTGGGCCCCCAGCGGGCCACCGATGGACGACGATGGATATAGCAGGGACATCGTGGGGTGCGTGGGTCTTAGTTTTAAGTTGCGTGCGTTTAGTTTTAATTAATTATAAGATAGTTAATATCTGGGACGACGAGGGATCTCGCAGGGACATCGTGGGACGACGATGGACATCGCATGGACATCGTGGGATGCGTCTTAGCTTTAAGTTGCGTGCGTTTAATTTTAGTCAATTATAAGATAATTGATATTTGTAAATATTCTGTGTGCGCATTCTATAGAATGATACGATTTGAATGATTTCAAAATATATGATTTCGTAAAATGCTATAAACCTATTCCATATCTCTTTTTGGTTAAATATCTGGTCCATTCTAAATATATTTCGTCCCTAGATATGTGTGTGTGTGTCTGTGTGTGTCATTTATTATATTAATTTCAATAATTATTTTTAATTTAAATAAATTTTTCTCAGTAAATAAAAAAATCAATTTAGAAAAAAAAATTCATTCAATCCAATTTCAAAATTTATAATACCATTTTCAATACCTTTTTTTTTAATTAGATTATTATTTTTAATTTTTGATATTGATATTACTTTATTAATTTCTTTATTAATGTTATATTTAAAATATATAAGTTTTTATTATACGTTAAATATAATGTTATTATTTATATTTATAATATTGTTTACATTAATTATAGAATGAATAATAGGATATTTATATAGAATATTTTCTACGAAACGTTGAAAAAATTGTCAGAAATTCATTTCTAAAAAAAAATTTTTCAAAAATCCTTTTTAAAAAAAAAAAAAAAAAAGAAAACTAAAAAAAAATATAATAAACATACAAGATAATATATCGAAATGAACGTACGAATTGCAAATTAAATTTAGGGCCATTAAAAAAGTAACTAACACGATTTCGTCGATCTCACTCAACAGCCACTCCATTTGTCACAGACTGCAAAACACTCGAGCAACTACGCGTCCCGTTTCTGAAACGTGCGCCGGGACCCGTCCAAAGAAAAAGAGCGCGCGCAAAACCTGTGCAAACTCGCGCAGTTAATATCCGAGAGCACGCGGGACGATAAAAAAGGCAGGTCCATAAGTAATTACGAGTCTAACCTCTAGGAGGCTCGCAGAGCTTGGCAGAGTCTCGCCGCAAAACTCGTGCTCCCTCTTGCACGCTTCACGATCCCATCCGAGTCGTTTGAAACGCTGCAACGTTTTCTAGCCAGCAGGAACGTTTCCTTCCGATCCTTCGTCCCTCGCTTCCTCCGGCCGTTATACTTGCCCGCCGGGGCAACACGTTTCTTGACAGAAAGTTAATAAAGTTTTCCAACTCGCATAAATCAACGAGCTTCTTTGATCCGCAAGCCTCGTGCACGTGGACCCCACGCCGGGCCATAAAAGCAACAAACTTTAATGCGTTTCAATAAATTTCACGCCATCCCTAACGCTCCAACCCCCTCTGACCCCTCACGGGGTTCCTTTTTTTCTTTCTTTTTCTGCTTTCCTTCGAAACTGTCGGCTCTTTCCAGCTGTCGCATCCCATTCGTTCGATTTCACACGAGGATACACTCGCTTTTCCCTTCTCACCGAGGGAGAAAGGAGGAAAGTTCCAAAGCCGCGACCACAAGGATGGAATACCAATGGCGATTACTTGGACAACGAGTCACCGGTTAACACGGTTCTGTTATGAAGAATTTCGGTTACGAGGGAAAGCTGGGCTCGAGTGCTTCATTTTTGTAGAAGGTTTTGTAGGGGGCGGGTTTTGTGAAATTTTAATGCGACCGAAAGTATATACAGGGTGTCCATAAAGTCTCTTTACAATTTCAAAAATTTATTGCGAAGGCAAATGAAAGGACAGATGTGTGGAAATTATTACAACTCTACTTTCCCTCACTGTTTCTTCGCTGATTCTTTATTAAGATCCTACAGGGTGGATGAAACGAAAACGAAAAAAACCATACGTGGCCCGTTAACCACGATCATTTCTTTTTCGGACAAGTTTAGGAAGGTTATCTTTCTTCGGTAAGGCCGACAATGATAAAAGAGATCCGACGCGGTGGCCCGACGTTGATCCTAATTTTTGCACCTTCCCACCGACCCGTGGGACCTGACGCGAAAAAGATGGTCACGCTCGCGGGACGTTCTAACAAAGAAATGTTGAATCACGTCACCGGTACTTTTCAGGTGCTTTCTTCTCTTGCAGAGAGCGAACTTTACTGTCTCGGGGTATTTAACTTTTAAACGAAGTCCCGAACGGGTAGCGGCTTCAAAAATATTATCAGCGTTTCTTCAATCATTTGACGATTCGTGAAACGTGACCTGTCACGACAATAAAACTGAGACACATCGGCGGCGTTTACGAAAAATGGAAATCTGACTTCTCAAAAGTCTCGAGACTCCAAGTATCAAACAGTTTGTTCCGTCTCACACACTATGACACACCATCATCCACGCCTCGCTTACATCTCATACACCCACGCACGCACACTACACTCCAAGTCAAAAGACAATCGACAACTGTTTGGAAGATTCGAGAGAATCAGTCATAAAAAGGAATCCGTAGAGACAACAACGTTATACAATTAACGTTCTAAATATAACGCACTAATAAAAAATTAATAATATAGACAATAGTATACTAATAATATAAAAGAAAAGGCAACCCCTCCTACAACAAAGAGACGAACATTTGAACCAGTTGGTATTCGTAAAGGGATACTAACGCCGTGGTCAGTAGATTCCGTTTTGGAATTCTGGTGCGGAACACAGTTTACAAAAACAAAAAGAAGTTGTACTTCGAACACTCAGTAATAAAATAAACTGAACGTTTCAGCTAAACTAACTTCGTCGTAACGCGACGTGGAAATCGGCGTTCGAAAGGGAGGAAGAGAAAATGATCGTTTTCAGAGTTTTGGTGACCAACAGGTGAAAAAAATCCGCGTAGATTGTAACTTTTTACCGAGG
>NW_025110387.1:4623-51037 GCF_011392965.1 Frieseomelitta varia
AGTGTCGAGAAGATAGGGCAGTAAAAAGGAAAGAAAGAAAAAAAGGGGGGGGGGGGAAATTGAATGGAAAACCGTGGCACGAGAATGCATCAATGCACCGGTGAGCGGGATTCGATCGTCGCTCGTTCAGGACAAACGACTTTATTCGAGCCCGGGGGTAGTTACCCCCGCGGCTGGTTAATATAGAGAACTATTACCGGCGATTAAGCTATCGATTATGCGCCGGATAACGCGTTCTCGGCCGGGGAGAGAAAATAAAAGATAGATAGATAGATAGATAGATAGAGAGAGAGAGAGAGAAGAAGAAAAAAGAAACGATCGGGAAATTAATTAAACGCCGGGAATAAAATTAGAAGAGAGGGGGAATAACAATTTATCGGGGGAATCGAGTTTTCGTATTATCGCGGCGAAGAATAGGGACGAAGATTGGACGAAGGGTCGGCGGGATCCTGTTCGCGAGAAAGCTTTTGTAACAGGGTTACGGTGGCTTTCTTATAACCTCTTCTCCGGGGGCGTAACTGTGCATAACTGTTCGATGTTTTCAGGGAAACGTCGCGTTCGTTTAACGCGAGGCGAACCGCGAGCTCGCTTGAATTTTCCGGCTCCCGTGTTAAAAACGGAGAGGCGAGGAGAATCGCGGATAATTTTTATCGAGTTAAAGTTCTGCGCGAAAATGAAAACTGGAGGCGAGAGCCTCCGATAATCAACTTTTCATCTTTACTAGAATTATTCGTACTCGGCTTGTTTGATATCGATTTATCTACGTGAAATTACTGATAAATACAGTTTAACTTTCTAAGTACAAATGTAGCGATCTCTTCTTCGAAGAATATAGATCAACGACATCTATGTTCATTAAATCGTTCCGTCGAGATGCGTATTTAATATAAGCAATAGAATATTTAAAAATTGTAAGTAATTTTATTATCATCATGGAAATGTTTACAGACACTTGTATATATTGTAACCATAGTAGAAATTATTCATTCGTTATTTAACTTTCATTATTTAATCTTCATTAAATTATTAATAATTATATATTTTGTTACATTGATATGAATATTTTTATATAAACTAGTAAAATTAATTACGGAGTTATTATTTATTTGTAGTATTGTGATATAAATATAAATTATCATCATTACACTAACGTCCGATATATCGACACCTATATAATATCTGAGAAAGCCGAATGTCCGATATATCGAGTAATAATCGATAATCTTGTTTTAAGTAGCTTGAGTCTCTATTTGATTTGATTAACTTTGAAAATATAGGAACTACAATAATTTATATGAAAACATGTAAAATTAAATTTCGTCTGGCGATTGAAATCCGTCCACTAGCGAAGGGGAATTTAAATACCCCGTCTTTAGAAGGTTAAACGATGAATCGCTACAGTATCCTTCTTGAACTTCTAGTGGTTCAATTACACGAGATCGATTAATACTGATTATTGTCATAACTGTAGATTCTTTCGTGGAATATTAACTAACGTAATGGACGACTTGGAATATTTTTAACGAGAAACTCATTATTAGCGATTTTATTCAATGTATCAGTTTCAATCGAAGTTTGACGTATCCTCGATGAAAACAAAAGAGAAAATGAACAGAGTAGAAACACGCGCGTGTCTGTTCCTCTAAATAAGCAAGCCAACAAAACGTTGCAAATAAAATAAAATAAAAAATGAAAGGACAAAACGCAATGAGCGCGGTCCTCCTCAATCGAAAGAAAAAAAAAGTAAATTAAGAACTGAACGTTTCTTTCTTCAGTTGAAATTACCATAACCGAGTTTTCCCATTCTCTCTTGCCTCTTCTTTTTCCTATGTGTGCGTGTTTTTTTTTTTGTATTTTTTTTTTTTTTCTTTTTTTTACATGGAAACGTTGAACGGTCCGATTTGAAGAAATTGAAAAACTGATTGGAAGCTCGTTAATAGAGCACCGGGTTTCAAAAGAGAATTATTTCGCACTCGTGCGCCGGTCCTATTAACCGAGAATTGGGTCGCAGGGAACTGGGTTAGAAGTACCATTCCGCGAGCGTAGACGAGAAACGTTTCGAAACAACGGCGGGAGCGGTGCTATTTTTCAAGCCGATAATTGCAACAAAACACACGCCAGCGTCGTAACGACGTAATTCGCCAGACAACGACGATATTTCGTTAAAAACCGAATTTCCTTTCTCGCCCTTTATTTTTTCTTTTTTTTTTTTTTTTTTTTTTTTTCGTAAATCGAGAATTTTCGTCGATTGATTATCGAGACCGAGAACCGGAGAGGGAATAACGATGAGGCTGTTTTGCATTTCAGGCTGTGTTGACGTTTCGAAAAAAATCGATTTTCGCACGGTTCCTCCAAGCGCTGTCGCGTTGTCCCTTCGTCGACCAAACGTCCGCGAGTCGCGATAAAAATGCATTTCCATTGGTTCGTTAAGTCTGCGATTCTGTTTTTCTCTTTTTTTTTTTTTTTTCGTTTTCATGTTTGCGCGAAAAATATTTGGAGACAAATTGTTAAGCGGCAAATGTACGTTCGACGATTCGATTTGATTTTTCCATCCGAATTTTATGAATTTCATTTTTCTTTCCTTTTTTTTTTTTTTTTTCTAGGCACTTTTCTTTCGGATTAATTCACCGATCGTTACTGGAGATGACGATACGTTTTAATTAATTCAAAATCTCTCTGACGTGCACGTCCCAGAATCCAAAACACAATTCTGATGAAATCGTTCGGTTTTTCAAGAAAATGGGAATTCAGTGAGAAACATCTTTCATCACCTACGTTCAACTAAGAGCGTGGAAAAATGTTGCCCGTTCCAGCGACAAGCAAAACGAACAATTCCAAACGAGATAAAATACGGAGCGCACGTGGGAACCCAGCGCAGGTGTGTATTGAAGGTGCGAACGAAGTCAAAGAGCGCAATTAGCAATGTTTCGCGCTGGTAAAATTCAATTCTAGCGAATCGAGTAACGGGAGACAAGAAAGAAAAGGGGAGGAGGGAAGGAAGAAAATATGGTATATCTAGAAAAATAAGTGTCGAAGAATCGAGGATCTGACGTTAATTAAAAGTGCCCCGGAAGGAAGATTCCCCGTCCAGGAAATTTCCAGCTCGATAACTGATCGAACGTTTTTCCCCCGGGATAATCTCGAACGCGTCTTTTTGCTCGTCGAACCGTTTCTTCTTCTTTCTTTCTTTCTTTTTTTTCGGTCCTTTTTCCTTCAATTTTCACAGTTCCCTCGTTAAGATAAGAAACGAAGGGTGGATTTACGTTTTCAAGCGTCCGTGCACGTCAATTCGCCGAAGAAACAGCGTTCGGTTCGGTTATCGGCAAGAAAATCAGCCTCCTTCTCGATATCTCGTGGACACTTTTTAATCAAAGGTTCCTTTTATTTTTTTCTCTTTTTCTTTTTTTTTTCTTTTTTGTTCAGGGACGAGATATCCCAATTCAATTTTTCTCGTCGAAAATTGGAAATTTCCCGTTCCATTATTTTTTCCCCGAGATATCGAAATTTTTGCACGTGACGTGGCAGAAGGTGGGTTTCTATTTTTGATCGCACTGTCGACGAGAGATCACTGTCAAATCGCCGACGAACGTTTCAGGGAGCAGCGAAACGCGCCAGAAGTATCGACGAAATAGACAAAAATAATGCGATTTAGAATGCAAACGTTTGTGACTATTGACTAGTAACTTTTGATATAAAATATCATAAAGTTTGGAAGGAGGTGAAGCATTCGAATAAATTCATTTAAGATTTTCACCGATCTTTCGACAAGAGTTACTAAAGAATAAACCTCTCTCCGTTCCACGGAATTACGCTGCACTCGACGTAGAAATGAATAAGTGAGAATTTACGCGACGCGAATGATAACTGGGAGTAGATAATAAGCAGTCCGCGTTGATTAGGTATTCCGATTACACAAAGTTTGCCGGACGCCCTCTTGGCGAAGTATCAACTTTCCGTAATAACGCTGTCAACAGCTTAAAACTTGGACAAACTTCTAGATAAATAGATTGGCTAATTGGAGTTGCTGCGAGAGGTATTAAATTCTTTATTCGCCGGATCGACGAGAGGGAGTCCCGCTGAAATGCCAATGAACATTTTATACCAAGCATGAATAGGAATATATTTAGAACGCAAACGGAGCGAGCGTGCGCACGTGCAAACAGTTTGAAAGAGAAATATTGTAAAATTTGAATATTTAAATATTCACTGTGGCAGGGGAGGAGCAAAAGAGAGGAGCTTTCGCATCGAACAATTTGGAAACTTTTCAAATGAATCTTGCCGATAAATCACACGGTAGATAAAAAAGAATCGGAGGTCAAACGAGAGGAACTTAATTTACGTAAAACGTTGAAAATATTACTAGATTCATATTTTTTGCGAATGGAACGTCTTATCCTAGAGTTTGAAAAATAACTTTGCACAGGACTGCATCAAAATTCGATCGTAATCAATCACAGAGGCAATGAAAAACAATTTTCCAACATCCACGTTTTTAAATCAACTTCTAGAATCATCGATCATTCTATTCTCTTGCGACGATGCAATCCAATAATGAATTAACTTACTGACCGATTCTTCTGAAAAAAGGAAATTCAATTAGCATTCTGACACGGCCTGTGGTTTCATTTACAGGTTGGCTCGCTTCCGGACGCCCGAAAATATTCGAGACCTCGAACGCTCTCGTACGATCGTTAATTTCTTGGCTCGATCGTACCCAGTGGAATGTCCCCGCGGGACCAAGAAGCGTGCAGACGAAGAAGTAACCACACAACGAGCCGTGTGACTTTACGGAGCGTGAATAAGAGCAGAGGTACGACGCGATCGTCTCAATAAATACGGCGTTAAACGGTGTCGTTGGTTGTTACTGGAGTTTCCGAGCCGGTGCTCCGAGGATCTCGCACTCGGACACCCGTCTACGATCTACGATCAGGGATTTAATCGCGTGTTTAGGGGAATCTATGTAATCGAGAGAAATGCGTCGACACGCGAAACATAGTAGACGAGAATTGTAGGAAAGTGTCTAGTTTCGAATGTGAGATTGTACAATATCGGCCGATGACTAAAGTATGAAATTTGTAATAAAGAAACTAAAGTACAACAGACACAAGAAAAAGTTAATAATGCAGTAAAGAAAACGAGCTTCTATTAATATATTTGATTAAGAATCACACGAGCATTTAAAAATGTATCGTTATAAATATATAAAATGTGGAAAATTATAAATTGGTCGTTTTGACCATTTTGATAGTTCTGGCGTTGAAGATTTTTTTTGTTTAATTAGAAAACGAAAGTTAATTTCAAAAGTGTTCGACAGTTATTATTTTTAGTACAAAAGAGATTATTTAAATAAAAATAAACTCGCTTATATACTTTTCACGTGATATACTCGCTTATATACGTTTCACGTGAAATTTTTCGTAAAATATTGTATAAATCGAATCAGTTCAGAACATTGCTATACGAACAGATTTGCAAATATCGCGATGAAATCGTCAGTTTGAAAACTTTCCCAGAAGTGTGCTAGAATCGTTTGTCAATTTTCGTAGTTGAAATTGCAATTGTACAGTGCTGCTATCTGGCTTTGACAGATAAACAGAGAGGCGGAAAAATAGGTTATGCGTCGCAGAGACATTTCGCGAATTCATGGCGAAATTCACGGCGATCGTAAAATTATTTTCATACACGAAACAAGTTTAACGACCGCCGTTAATATTGTCCCTAAAATAACAATGCGCGGGTCAACCTCCCATGGGAATCACATATAAAATATATTACGCCGCGGTATCACACCGCGAAAATTATAACGTACAACCGGATTCTACAATGCGGCGCGAAACGGTGTTTGTTAATTTAGCAAATTTTGTCGACCCAGCGGCGCACCTTACGACATTAGTAGTTGCCCTGTAGCACTCGATACGACGCCAGTGATACAGCTCGGTAATTGGTCAGACGACCGTATTTCATTCGCGCGTTTTACTTCTAACGTTTAACGTTGCAATTACTGAGACCGATTCCAAATAAATTTCCGTGAGTTTCCACGCGCAATAATCATCCACGAATAAATAATTTACATTTTAATAGTTGTTTCATCGTTTCGCTCGACGCGAAAACTTTAAATTTCAGATTCTACACTTCACATCCGTTAGAAAAAATGGATTTTTATGAATTGCACCCGGAAATTGTTCATACGAATAAACTGGCAACTGTTCATTTTAATATGTATCTTGTCGCTTCATTCGACACGGAAACTTTAAATTTGAAATTCTTAAACGTCGAGATTCTTGACACATCCATTAGGAGAAACGTTTGTAGATCCTCGCATATATCTGGAAGTTATTATTGTTCGTACGAAGAAATTAAATATACGATAAATAATTGATATTTCAATATTGATCTCACTCCTTTGCTCAATATGGGAATTTTAAATATAAGATTTTAAATTTCGTTCGTTAAGAAAAATTTGCTTTTGCATTGCATCCGCAAATCGTTCATACACAATTCTATGAATAATTGATATTTCAACATTGCACCCACTTCTTTGCTCGAACATGGGAACTTTAAATTTAAAAATTTAAACTTCGTTTAACATTTCGTCCATTAAGGAAAGTGTTTATGGATTACACCTCCGCAAATTAAACGTCGCCCGATTTATAGAAATTTTAAGATATAAATTTCACGATCCTACGCAAGATTTATATTCGGTTATTTATATCCCGTGTTTCTTCCCCGTGCGAAACCCTTCGATGTACATATATACATAATCGTCCGCGGACATGTTTTACGACGCCATTAAGCAGCTCCCTAACAGCAATAGGTCTCCGTGCATATTTTACAATATTTGACCCTCCGCGGCGGGAAGCATCCTGTCGATGGTCCACTTTCGCGCGTTCGATATCGCCCGCCTCTAAATAGCGACGTATTTGTTATTCATCGAAAGTATCGGCCGATAACCTGTTAACGATCAAGCTAATAACGTATGAAAACTACCTGCCGCGGAATAAATAACGAATTCTCTACAATGCGGCGTTGCCAACCGAGTATTTTTGGCTCCATCGGTGCCAAAAAATGACGATCGTTTTTTAATATTTTTTTTTTTTTTCACTCTCGCAACTGCAGTCTTTTGTAATCAATTATTTGCATCGGGGGAATCGTTAATTCTTCTCTTTCGAAAAAGTTTTTTTTTTGGAAATGAGAGATTTTTAGGACGAATGGTTCATAAAAGAACCATTATTTAGAAAACGGATGTACCTTGTGATTGAAATACAGAGAGTTTACGTTACAGTTTTTCGACGTAACTGACGATTCTCCATTTGTTTCTATTCTCGTTCAACCGCTCTGAACGAACTGAAATTATTCAAACTACCACAGAGAAGAAGAATTCTCGGAGAGGAAGGATAAACTGAAGAAAAATTGGAAGATCGAAGAAGAAATCTAACTAACAATTAATCCCTTGACCTGCGAATTAAATGAAACTCGATGTGACGAAAAAAATGATATTTAACATTTACGTGGCAAATAAACACCATACCTATAAACAAAATTAATAAAAAATGACAAACAGAATTAACAAAAAAGAAAATGACGAAAGAAAAAAACTGATAATCCAATAGTAATGTCAAGTGGTTAATCAACGTTAATTAACAACGATAACAATCAGAACTGATCATCGAAAAACGACACTTCTCGATGTTATTTACGTTATATCGCTCAGTTCCGAATATTTTCCCGACGACGAACTGAAAATTCAATTTTCAAGCTCGCAGCCTCGCCCTGGTTAACATAAACGCAGAGCGGAGCAGGTCAAAGTGTAACGGCGCGAACGTTTGGCCCACGCTGCGAGATGAAACTCGCGCGCTTGCCAGCGCTTCATCGCGATGCATTGCGCGCATAATGTCTGGAGTGCGACTCGAGCCGAGTGTAATTCCGACGCGAATGCAAATTAGCACCGGCGCTGCGGCGTTGAACCGTCGTGTAACAACATACGGGGAGGGATTATTTAGGATGTAGCGCGCGAGGCGATTAACGAGCCTACCGCCGTACCGATAATCTGCCGCTAAGAAAGTATAAATCACCGGCAAACTTTGTAATTTCCTCATTGAACGCCGGGCCAAAGACCAACCGGTGGCGTTGCACATCGTAGCGCAACATATCGGAGTCTTGGTTTACATATTAATGGCGATTTTATTATACATGATGCGGATTTATGGGCGAAAATTTGCTTAAGAGACTTTTTGTCCAGGCAATTATCCGGTGCTTTTAATGGCCCGTTCAACGTGACAGAGGAACGATCGCTTTGGGAAAGATATTATAATTTATCTTTGCCTCCATTTTCGGGGTGGATTACGCCAGGTTTATGTATTCATGAGTGATTTAAAGGCGCCCGAATATCGGCGCGGAAAGTATCGAAATTATGAAATTCTGTTGACACATTTTTTTATGTTTCCCAATTCCCCATTTTTCTAGCAAGCGACGAAGCATCATTCTTTTTTTTTTTTTCCTGCAAATGCAGTGCAATAATAATTTACAAGTAAAGAAATAAAGCGTCGACAGAGATTTGATACTTCGAAATGAAAAACTAAACTGAAACGTATATATTTACATATATATATAAAAAAAAAACTTTCAGTGAAAAGATGTATTCATTTAACGAAAAAACACCGGTAATCCAGTACAATGTACTTTTATTATTCCACTTTCATTATTCCATAAAATGCGTCGACTAACGAACGAGTCGTTACATTGTGAAAGTTTGAAGCGGGCTAATGGAACCCTTTTGCAATTTCGAGCAACGCGCATTCGAAATCAGGAAAATACCATTTATGCAACTTTCCGTTTGATTTTAATCTTTTAATCCTGAAAATCAAAATCTCAAAATCCACCATCATTCCAATTACTTCGAGCATTCTGTTGGAATCGTTACGTTTCGATTCAGGCTAGGAGGGATCGTTAAAACTTCTCCTCCTCGAGCGAATTTTAAAATTTAAACATCGGCAGCGGAACGCAGAAGAAAAATCGGAGTTGAAGATTCGTTAACGTAAAGGCGCCATTTATCCGGTGAAATCGAATTGAAACCCTTAAATCAGGCTCCCGGAAGGAAAAAAAGAGAGATAGAGAGAGAGAGAGAGTGAAAAGGGGAGAAGAGAAATGGGTAATTTACAAGCGTTCGAGGATCGACGTCGGGCCAAAGATTTATTTACTTCGTTCATGTCTTCATTAATCTCTGCACGGCGATATTTATTTATAATCGAATCGTCGACTCGCGGGGTATAAAATTCGAGTTCAATTCACGCGAGAAGTCAAGGGAGTGTTCTCTGTAACGAAGCTACGCTACTTTCATTTAAATAAAATTCCATCTAATTTCACTACAATATTTTTTCCTGCAGAACAACACGTTCTTCTTTCACGTGTCAATTGATCAAGACAGTGTACGTTTCAACAATTTCCCGGCAGGATATTTAAAATGACAATTGCCTGCAAAAGAAATGTGTATTATCTATTGGAACTATCATTGTAGACGTTTTACAAATAATTTTATTGTATAATTTTGTACAATTAATAACGTTTTGCATAATTTTATTACTGGCGATCAATATGACTGACTTCACACTTTCGTTTTTTACAAACGCTTGGGAGATGCGGACATCCGTTGTCAAAATTAATATTAATTTCTGCTTATCAATATCATTATACAATAAATTAATATTAATCGCACGAATCTACTCATTTTAATTATCATTTAAATTATAATGATTTTCACGCAGAGTATATTTTGACGTGCTTGTTTCAATGTTAATACACATTTTCATTCGTTCATTTGTATTAATGCCTTTCTCAAAACTAATCAAAGTCAATGGTTAAGAGTCTCATCGAAGTTCTCAGTTAAGAGAAATAATTTCTTTCAACGCTGCGTGAAAATATCCGAGAAATGGCTGTCGTTAGAAATTCATTCTCCTTCGTTACCCACTAGAAAATGAGAATCGGAGGATTCGAGACTTTCCTTCTCCTGAGCTGTTGCCACCTTTTTTAGAAGTGAAATTAAAACGCTCGAAAAAAAATTCGACCACGAACATATGTATACTTCTGTATATATTCTGTTTCTTCCAATGAAATGAACGTTCCGATGGTGAAACTCGTTCGAGCAACGCTCGACGTGCATGAACGACGACGAATTCAGCCTAATAGGATCTTTGAGGAGGCAAAGCCCGAGCATTTAATTAAAATCCTCTCGAATCGCGAGCGCTCGCAATCGAGCGACGAGTGGCTTTCGAGCGGTACACGCTGCACTCCGGGCTGAAGCAAAATAGCTTCGAGAACGTTGTACCATTCCTTTCGGATAATTTCGCGGTTTCTTTGACAGGTATCGACGGATTGTTCTTGCAGTTGCAATCAGTTGGTTCGATAATTAAGTTTGTTTCAACGAGGACCTGATGGAACTTGAGACGCCAAATAATATAGAAAACGATTTCTTTCCAGGTGGAAGAGTGCTGGAACAATTTATCTGAGTTTCTGTGGCTACTTTCTGACAATAAGATAGAGTTGACATACGAGAAAATATAACGCGAACAATTTCACACCTCGAACAGTTTCACAAATACCAATTTTTCACCATAAATGGTACGAAGCGAACGATTTGTTTTTCAATGAAAGAGTAAAAAAGTTCCAAGTGCTGGAACAATTCATCTTCTAAAATGGAGTTGCCATGAAAAAAATACATATAAGAAACAACTTTTTGTTTCTTTTCAATGCAAGAGTAAGAAATTTATTTTAGTTAGTGGCTATCATTCAAGATAGAGTTAGCGTCAATTAAATTAAGATAGAGTTAGCGAACAATTTCACATTTTTTGTTTCACAAAAATATCCACCAATTTTTCATTCTCGGCATTCGGAAACGTCGTTTCTTTTCAATGGAAGAATAAAAAAATCGCAAATGCTGGAACAATTTATTTCAGCTTCCGTGACTGTCCTCCAAGATAGACTTAGACAGCATTATTTTCATATCCCAACAATTTCATATCCCTTTCATACGTTTCACAAACATGTACCAAATATTCGGAAACAGCGTTTGCTTCGAAGCGAAGCACGTTCCTTAAGAAGAAGAAAAAGGAGAAAAAAAAAAAAAAAACAGAAAAGAAAACAGAATTTGAAGCTGTCGACAAAGCGAACGGTCAAAGCGTTTCCAATTTAAGTATTCCGTAGCCGCGTTTCAATAACCTAACCGGTCCTCCTCCTTTCGTCCAGGACGGCTTCCCGGTGCCCTTTGTGCTCCACTTTCCGGCAGGATCCTCGGCGCGCGCACGAGAGAGGATGCAATACGTTTAATGGACCGACGCGTGGCGTTCTCTAATTTTTGTCCTCCCGCCAGCTCGCTTAAACGTCGCCACACCGCCATTAACTAATTGACGCGGCGAGATTCTCGCGATATCGTTGGTCAAGAACAGCAAAGGAACTCCATCCTCGGAGCCATCTTGGAACCTTGGAGGGCAGAGGGAATTCCTGGGAACGTGAAATTCCTGGCGGCGACGCGATATGCCTCGATAGACCTCGTAAGGACGTCTCTGTGGCTCCGCAGTTGAGACAGCCGCTGCAATCTCGCAGCTACTGCTTTTACCAACCGGTGTGTTTCTGCTTCAGACAGCGCTGAGCTCGGACAGCGCGCGCGTTTCTCTATGTTATATTGTTATATCGTTAAATCCGTGCGGTTGACACGTTGATGGTTAATCGGTAGAATGTTCGCACGTACTACTCGTTGAATTTGCATGCAAAATTATCAAACGGTCACAATGACTCAGTTTGGTAAATCGAAAATTATGAGAAAAGGTTCCTTTCGTCGAGATTAATTGAACGTTCATTGATGACAACAATAGAGCATCGTTAATAATTTTAACATATAATGCAATTACATATAATAATAATAATACAGTTACATGTAATAAAGATAACACAGTTCAATTAATAATTTAACATTGACGTTGAAATGAAATTGATCTGATAATTTTCTTGCGAAAACAGTGCCAAATCCCAAATACGAAAGTAAGAACGAAATTGAGAGACAAGCGACGTAATAATCCCGACAGCGAGAACAGATTAAATGTTATATGTATGTACATACGTACTTGTAATATTCAAGGGAGAACGATTCCACAAAAAAAAAAAAAAAAAAAAAAAAAAAAAAAAAAAAGAAAGAAAGCGGCTCGCAAAACATTTCATCCTCGCTCGAGGATGATACTTTTGCCACTTTTTAAATCAGATCAACAACTTCCCCGTTGGCCCAGCGTGTGTGTGTGTGTGTATCTGTCGTCGTCTGTTCGTCTGGCGAAAAATTCATTTGCAAATGGACGGCGACAAAAGAGAGGAGAGGAGTATCTCCGCGAGCAATCCGACAGGATCGGGGCAAGAACGAGTTTCATTTTATACGTCTGACGGTTGAAAGACGCTCGAGCATCGTTGAGAAACGTTGAACAGAAGGGAAGAGAGCGTGTGTCTCGATCAGATACACACCCTAATTCATAAGTACAAGGACGCTTGGCTCGTGGCGTTCTCCTGGCAGGAAACACATCGCGCGGCTGACAAATTTTTATCATTCGCGATACGTTAGGCTGGTGACAAACGAGACCTTCGTTCCTCCGTATAATTTTATTCCGGTATTAAAATGTTGTTACGCTGGTTCTGAATTATTCATCTTGAATTACTTTTGGGCGTAATGCGAAACTCCATTTCAGACATTTTCTCGTTATCGTTCATTTCATTCATTTACTTTATTTGCACAGTAGGTTTGTACCTGTTGCAAATGTTATTTCAACTTATTACTCATGCTTAATCCTAGTAACTTGGGAACATCCTGCCTTTTATATCTTGTATACAGGGTGTTTACGGATTTACTTTTCTCATAAACAGTGGGTGAAACATGGAAAAATGAAAAAGAACAAAGCTGTACGGTTTCTTGTACACAGTGTAACGGTACAGAGAAACTTTTTCTAATTATTTTCCTTTATTTTCAGCTTTCCCAGTTGTTTTTACTATGTTCTCCATATTGCGTTCTATCTCTTCCGCGTTCTGTTGCATCCAACTCGATTTCTAAACAATTGCTAAAATCAATTTTGAAGACAATTTCTTCGCCCTTTCTCTTTTACTTGCCAAATGCTTCATCGCGGAATGTGAAAAATTGCGAAATCTCACGCAACAACGTGCTAGAAATGGGATAGAAATCATCAAATCAAAAAGCCCATTAAAATGGGCTCTGGATACTTCCGGCATCCCCGTCCCGATCGATCTTCCCGGCCATCGTCGGATCCATCGACAGGCGTAATCCCCTAATTGCTCGGCGCAACGTAATCAGGGGATTCCTTCAAAGGAGGGTGGCTTCGTTTTACTTCGCGAGCCGGTCTCGAACGCGCGAGATTTGATATCCCATCAATTTTGCAAATTGCAGGCGTCCTCTCGGCGTTAATGACGCCGTCAATACCGACAAAGAGAAAGACGCGGTCGAAGGAGAGACACGGAGCGGAACATCCGTGACGTCGCGACGAATCGTGGCTCTTCGGGCGTTCCGTTTAATTACAAATTATGCCACGTAATGAGCAATTAAATAGCAGCTGGCAGCCGGGCTAATTAACTAAACGTTACACATAATTGAACGACCGATGTCGACTCTCGTTCTCTTTGACATTTGCATGCGAAATTATTCCGCCACGCCGTGCGAACACGCGTCGTTGGCGTGTCACGTCGCGAGACTACGTAAGGCACAGCTCCGCGAATAAAAAGTCACAACTGTCACGGCTCTATATCTGTATTTAAAGTCTGAAAATATACGTGCGTCGAAATTACGAAATATCTTTGATCCAAGCATCAGATACTTTTGTAAATTGTAATTTTGGAAATTGTAAAAGTACTTGCACGAAGTACAAAGGGAACCTCAATATTCGGTGAGACTATGTTTGACTACAGTTTATTAGGAACTGATGATTTAAGGTGTACATGTAATAGCCAAATTATGCCGGATGTTTTTTCTAAATTTATATTTTCAACAAAATGTAACCTGTAACTTTCATTCGTTCGTATTCGGCGTTTATTGTAGTTAAGATTTAAAGTGCATAACAAACAACCAATTTTACGCTAAGTACTTTTCTCCCAAATACATATTTTCAACATAACGTTGTAACTTTTATTCATTCATATTTGAATACTTGAGACTAACGTCAGTCAATTAATAATAAATATTCAATATTAAAATTAAATATTTAATATTAAAAGTCAGTCAATTCATATTAAATATTTTTCTCCTAAATATATACTTTCAACAAAACCTTGTGACATACAGACACATCGATCACGGCTGATCTTTGTGCATTTGTACGAAATTTGCAGTACATTTTCAAAGACAAAAAATGATTACCAACGTAACTGACTAATGTTCTGATACCCTGTGTACAAACGACAGAAAATTTCTGCCTTTACCCGAAACGTAAGAAACGTTTGGAATCCGTGACAAGAAAATAAAGCTAAGATAGACACGCCTCTCGCTAAACACCACGTGGAACGTGGCAAAAGTTACAAAAATCAACCTAGGAAGAAGAGGGAGGGGGGGAGAAAGGTGGCTGTCCATTTTTCACATAAACCGATGCCACGAAAAATTATTCA
Organism: Frieseomelitta varia; assembly: GCF_011392965.1. Lineage (NCBI taxonomy): Eukaryota > Metazoa > Arthropoda > Insecta > Hymenoptera > Apidae > Frieseomelitta > Frieseomelitta varia. The sequence goes on from NW_025110387.1 coordinate 19,261, forward strand.
CCGTCCGCGTTGCCATATATCACTCGCCAGTCATTCTTCCCCGGGTTCTCGGAGGATTCAACCCCTCCGAAGGGGATGGCTGACGTTAAATCCCACGTTGCCCTCCGTCTCTGGCCGACGATTCGAGATCAGCCGGCACGCGACTGAATGAAATACGCCGTGTACAAAGGTACGAAAAAAAGGGGGACGTTTCACGTCGAATCCTCGCTCATAGATATTTTACGACTACGAGATTGATGGTCAGCCACGTTTTCACCTAATGTCGTCTTTCACCGTGCGAGCCAAGGCCGCGCGAGTTCTCTCGTTTCGTAGAAACGTCCCCGAAGGAAGATGGATACTCGTAATTTCTCTGGGCCACCGCCCTGGGGACTCTCCGCCCTGTTTTTCCACTCTCCGTTTTTTTTTTCTTTTTTCTTTTTTTTTTTTTTTGCTATTAGAATACGAGGCGAGGAAAGTCGAGGAAACGAGGGATTGATCGAGTTCTCTCGTGTCTTTGACATGCCAGGTCGTTTGCAATCGCAAACGTTCCTCGGAGTGAAATTGTATTTTTCGGAAGTGGAAGATGCGACTCTTACACATCGTGTGAGAACAAGTCTCATTTTGGAGACAAATGGCGATTCGTGGATTACGTAAATGTTTCGATATTTTCCATTTTGTCTGTTGAGTGCGAAAAAGGTGCAACATTCTTGTCTTGAAATTTAAAGTATTTCCCTTGGTAGATTCTATACATTTTATAATATCGAATTTCTAGCTACACGAAAACACTAGTTTTATTTTGAACATTTATTCCGGGAGAAATGTAACAATTTATGAATCACGTAAATGTTCAAACATTTCCCAGCGTCTGTTAATATATATACGACGGCTAGAGAAAGTATTTGCATACGTCTCTACTTCCCAATGAAGTATATATTTCTTTTATTAGGTTCTACGTTTCACTTTCGTAACATCAAATTTTTATTGTCACGTGGAAATACTATACTGCAGGTAAAATTCTAGCCTCTTCGCCGAGAGGAAATATGAAAATAACAGACGAACGCGAAAGAACTTTGTCATGTTCTGCAGCACAGCCCCGAGAAACCAGCTCATAGCATGCATGTTCCAGCGAGCATACATCACTCAAAGACTCCTCTAAACGAAACTACTTCGCTCAACATCGCAGAAACGAGTCCATATATCAAACAACGGTCGATACATGGACGCGTGCAGTCAATATACCGTGAAAAATTTATACGAAAAAATCGAAAGAGAACGAAACGAAAGTTTCCACCTTAGAAACGACACGTCGAAGGAACCTCCGAGCGTACGTTTGCAAAAATTCGTGAATTACAAGAAATGAAATTAACTTTAATCGTATGTACGCTCGATACTACGTTTTTTCCTCTACACAATCAAACTTGCAAATATTTATACCAGATCCTTCTTTCGTTAAATGTTTCAACTTTGGAAATTATCTCAGTACAATATTAATAACTCGAGAAAAGAAAGACATTTGAAAATATTATTATACCTCTATTACAATTTTAAACAATAATAGGTTTTCCTTTTCTTCGATAGTTTCTTCTGGGAGTTAATACGAGAACTATCGAAATGGTCAAAATAACCAATTCAATATTTGTTACAAATTTTACAGCCAGATGCAAATTTTTATATTTAAATCCTTTTTAAATTATTCCACATAATATTAATAACTCGAAAAAAGAAAGATATTTAAGAAAAAGAATATTATTATTATTATTGTAACTCCACTACACAATTTTAAACAATAATAGTTTCTCTCTTCTTCAATATTTTCTTTTCGTCCGAAATAATCAATTTGTATCTCTTGCAAATTTTATAGACACAATAAAACAATGCAGGTTTATTTTTAGCAAAACATATGAATAAATGCTCGTGCAATATAAAGCTTTCCTACAAATAATTTTCTTATAATGTTTACTGCAAGAAAATCAGAAATCTCATGTTTACTCTAATGGAAATTTTACGTTTTACTCGCCGGTGGGGTTTCATCTATGGTTAATCGCCGATCGATAGTTCCCATCCGAACGATTGTAAGTAAAGGATAGCAGAGGAGGATATCCCAAAGAGGAGTTCTCCTTTCGTTGCGTACCGTTTTCTTCTCCGCTGATAAATTAAGTGGCTCGGACGCGAGCAATAAATTTGCTAGGGCCGAGCGGGCGCTCGATGATTTATATCGGGGCTAGTCCAGGAAGCTCGTGATCTATGACCCCGCGAGGGTCAGCTCGCCAAGGTAAGACAATGCGCCGCGAGCCTAACCTCCTCCTCGCCCCTTTCGAGCCACGGACGCATACGCGTTCGCATACGTGTACTTAAATGCGTGAGTGATGACCAAACCTAAACGCGACATGTCCTGTGAGAAAAATCGCCACGTAAGAGAACGCCACGCAGTCTTGAAACTTCCAAATAACTGACTTTTCTTTCATCTTCCTCTCTCTTTCTCTCTTTCTCTCCCTCTTTGATCTTTCCAAACCGAAAAGTGGAGGATTCACTTCCAGATGTAATTTTTCTTCTTCCCTTCCTTCCTTTCCGCTTTGTAATTCGTTGCAACAACACGTTTCGCCACGTGCACGTCGAAAATGAAACAAAAAAAAAAGGGAGAAGAACCACGGCAACATTGTCGATCAATCTTCTCATTAATCCCGCCGCGTTCCATCATCCTAATTCCATTAATTCACTTTCCACCTCATTAATCAATATCAATGGCCTACCGTGCATTACCGCGTAACGGTTAAATCTGTGCGGTCCAATCAATATTCCGCGTTCTGTCTTAACTGGTTCGTGCTCGGCGCCAAAGCGGCCTCTAACATACGCCTAAATATCCTCCGACGCGTGATTAATTGGCGGTGAACGAACACGATGAAGATGAACTTGCATCGCAACGATTGAAGCAGAAGGGTGGGGACGAAAAGTTTGTCCGTGGCTGTCGTAGATGAATTCCACACCTTCGATTTGACGGAGACACATGTTAAGAATGCCTGCAGCAAAATTGACCGTCAACATCAAAATTTTCTTTTTCTTTTTCGCATTGTATTCTACTCACACACGAAGGTAAGACTTTTTCCAAGGAACCTAATAGTTCTCTTGAAAAATGACAAACTGTCCTTTCTCCCCTTGTACGTACAAAAAAAAAAATCATCCAAATTTGCAAAAAAATCTGTCGCTAAAATTTTTGTGGAAGATCATCAATTGCTGTGTAAGTAAGGAGATTATTAACTATAACATGTACGTGGTAGCATGTTATCGTAGTGGTATGTTATGTTGCAACACGTGCAAAGTTTCACTTCTGCTCTATTTTGCTCAATTAATTTTTCACAGAACTGCAAAGATGCAGAAAGGTCCACAGTTTATTGATAAAACTTCGACGTTGGATTATGAATTTTAAATTGTGCAGGAATTTCGACAAACTTTCAACGTGCTATCTTATATCTTATATCTCAATGTACTATCTTACAAAACACTTACGCTTAATGCACTTAATTATACAATTATGTAAATAATTTTAAAACAAATGCAATAACTGCGCCAAACACAACTGAACGGCGATGTATATAATTTAATTGTACAAACTATCAGTTCGTCGATGTTAGTTGCACAAACCGCTAGAGTTCCACTGTAGCATAAAGGGTGAAAACCAGCGTGTGGTTAAACGAACCGATTCACGGCATCCTCCGGAGTAATATCTCGTATTATCGCTTTTGCTTCGGAGCCGAGTGGCCAGACTGTTGTTGTCTGTTGTTATAGAGAATACTGTGATACGAGGCAACCGGCTGGCTGAAAGCACCGGCTCAGAATCAACCGCTTTGAATATGGCGTGACTGATAAGGCATAGACGCGACCGCGGCTAATTTATCACGGTGCTGCTTTATGGGTGTTTATGGATCACGCGTCGCGAGGATTCAGCCACCAACGTTCGTACCAGCAGACTGGTCTCGATCCCCTTCGATACGTTCGTCTTTGCAAATTTTATTCGTCAATTGGGAATTAGCACACAATGACACTGAAAAAATTGTCGACAATTCGAACTTTCTAAAAGAAAGATCATCTTGGTCTTTCGTTCTTTTCCGAAAATAATTTTACATCATAATTAGAAAAATTATTATTTTGGGTTGAAAATTGTCAAAATTTTCGTGAAAGATATCAGCTAAATCCAGTATGAAGTCTTGAAAATTAAAATTTTCTGTTTGCAAAACACCCTGTACGATTCTTTCACTTGGAACATTAGGTTCAGAGGATTTCTTGAACCTTTGGCATTTAACTCTAACGTTCACTATCGTACGACAAGTTTTAAAGGAGGAACAGAGGAGGTATCAATCTCCAAAATGACGGCGGATCTACTCGTCAAAGAAACTTTTCCAATGTCAATCTACGCACGTTTGAATTTTCTCAATTTTCGTGATGAAGCTATCCCAAAATCAAGATGGTCTCTGACTCAAAAGCCAAGCCAAGTTCGACGAAAACGAACAATTCAGCTCGATCGGAAAAAATATTTCACCGACTCGAGCGAAATAATACCTCACCTCCTCACCGTGTCTCAGACAAAACGACCAAATTACCAGCGTAATCCTCCAATAATCTTAAACACCAGCTCTCGTACCACCTACATCTCTCCCGTATCAACTTCTCAATAATCCCCGGTGCACTCTGGCCGACTTCTCCCCTCCAACGAATCAAGATTAAAACAGAATCCCCGTAAAATCGGTTCCAGTTGTCCCAGCACGGCGAGTCGAACGACAAACTGTTGCCTGGGACTGTTTCGAGAATCATGCCTCGCAGTGGTGGACTGCGCGTTCTGCTGATCGCAGAATCCGGGCGAAATCATTTGTCCGATTATTCCGGCTGGATACGCTCGGATACGATACGTGCGCGGGATTCTCCATGGCCGAACGAAACGGAGCAAGCTGGAAGATAGAAGCAGAAACGGAGGGGGAGAATCGGAACAGCTGGATCGGTGGATCGAGATGGCCCGGAAGAACCAAGAGTTTGGCATTCGGCCGTTTCCATTCGAGCTGGATCCATTGTCCGTCTGGGCGACTGCAGGAAAAATGGCGATTGTTGCAGCAGGCGCCTAGCGAAGCGTTGCAGCGAGATTTGTGATTCCAGTGTGGATAAACTTCAATCTTCGCGAGAGTGAACCGTGTGTGTAGGAGATTTGCGCATCAAGTACAAGATGACGAGTTTGTAAGGAAAGTCGATAGTACATAAAATTCACATTAAAGGAAGAACAGACGCACAAAGGATCCTCGGATTCGTTCTAGGATTCTTCTAGGAATAATGATCTACCCGAAGACTATAAAACTAAAAAACTATAATGACACTCGGAGGTCAATTGAACTCTACGCGGGCTATCGAGTTGGACGGACTACAGCGTTTTTGATTAAACGTCAAATTGTATAATTATGTGAGATGTATATTAGGAAATCTAAAGTTAGAAATTGATCGGAACTTCTTCCTAGGTGGCTCTAGAGCGAAACAATCGTCGCCTGCTGCGTGTCCGAGACAATTGTCAGAGCGACGGCCAAGTCTCGTTTTAACAGTCCAAGTTTGGAACACTAGAACTACCAAAGTGGTCAATAGTGACCAATTTATAATTTTTGTTAGATACTTTATGAACGTAAAACATTGTATTTTTAAGGATTTAAATAATTTTTCGTAACATATACAAATAAAAGTCTGTGCAAGTCCATTGTATTATAAAGTTTCTCTATTTCTTGGATTTCAATGTCTTTGATGAACACTTTATGACTTAGTCGTCGGTAGTTCTAGTGTTAAAAGACCATCAATAGATAGTGATATGAATGCGGCTTCCAGCTGAGAAATTTCTGAAACGTAGATCTCGATCTGACACGCCCCGTTGCAAACACTTCTTAACTCCCTTATTCCGAAAGGTTATCCAACAGACGAATCCAAAGTTCTGTGTAATTGGCCTCGATGGGATTTAACTTCCACGGATTCGAAACTCACACTTACGGATCCGAAATTTCGCCCCCTCGAGAAACCAGCGATTTCGGAAGGAACGACTTGAGCAAAGCTTGTGATTAAATTAAAATGTAAAAGTCAGAATTCCGAAAGCGTTATTCGCCTAACAAGTTTTGAACAGTAGTCAACCATTGTAACTACCAAAGTGGTCAAAATCACCAATCTCCAATTTTTGTTAGGCATTTTGTAAAAACAGTGTATTTTTAAATATTTAAATAATTTTTCGTAAAATAAACGAATAAAAGCTTGTACTCCATTACTTTTTTTTTTCTTCGTTTCTGATGGAAATTTCATGCTTCGATCATCGGTAGTTCTAGTGTTATGAAAAAATGGATAGAGTGGGTTATCATCCACCTTGATCATAAATATCCGAGAAAATGAGACAATAAATTTCTTTTAAACATTGACGAGAAACCTAAATCGTCCGTGTCCACATAATTTTACAAGAAACTACATGCACACAGTTTGAACACGTTGTTCAAAAATGGCACAAATAGCAATAACAAGAGTCAAGAGAGATAGAGAGAGAGAGAGAGAGAGAGAAAAGACAATGACTTGATAATAGCACGATTGAAAACTGATACGAGGATGAAAAATTACAATGTTGATCGATCGAGTGTTTCTCTTTTCTATTTTTTTTTTTTTTTTGGCAAGTGCCACAATTATGTTTCGCACACGTGTCGAACGTGTATCGCGCGTCTATCGTCGGTTATTATCCCGCGTCGGGATCCTTGGGATAATTGCAACTTCCAGTTACTCGACGAGTTACTCTTCACGGAATTGTTAGTTTTATAGTTTCAGTTAGGAGGCATCTCGCTGACCGCCACGATCCTCGAGACTTAATTGTCTGTTATTACGAAGGTTTGTTTAGTTCTCTTGCGACTGAGTGATTAATTGACGCGAATTGCACGGTTAGTACCGCCATCTCTGTGATTTGATCTCGAACAGAACGGACTTTTTAAAGCCAAAAAATGTGACGATACATAACGTTCCATTCGTATAATCGTAATCTCAATTGTTTCAATTATTGATTTCATTCGTTAAAAGGGGAAGGCGAGGTTAGTTCATCAAGATATTTAATTGTTGCGTTTTTCCAAGATTCCTCCATTTTTACTTGTTCGACTTTCTTTATTGAAAATAGAACGCATCTATGAAATCTATTTAACGAACTAATTCATCGACAGATTACACTCTTAAAGATTGACTCAAAGTTCAATTGCGAACGGTGTGTTAATTAAAAATTATGAATCTGCAGGACAGAGGAGAATTAAATTGAATTTTACATCTGCGCGTGTGTGGCAAGGTTCGATTAAAAAAGGAGAGAGAAAGAGAGAAAAGAAACGATACACGAACGAGGTAGGTATGGGTGATATGAAAATTCCTTTGCGATTCAACAGACGTTCGAATTCTCGCCTTGAGTTCTCGGATCCATTTAACTAGATCCAATTTAATCCAGCGGCAATAGAAATGCTCGACTAAACACCGTTCTTCGTCGAATCGGAAAATAACAAGCACTTGCTTGTTCTGCTGAGAAACCGAATTAACAGATCGATCGGTTGAAACTGTCGATATTATGTTTCTTTCTTCTCCTTTTCTTTTAAATTTCTTTTTAAAAGTGTGTCTACAGTCTCAAATCTTGCAAGGTCTTGTCGATTTTTCTAAGGAGATAAATAGACAAGCGTGCAAGGCTAAATAGAGAGAGAAAGATTTATATTACGAGAGGCAAAGTGTAACGAGGGGAAAGAGTTGCCTGTTGGTAGCGACCTATTAATTCGAAAGTACACGAACGTTTCAACGTACCTTTGAAATCAGCCAAGATAATATCGTCAAAGGCAACGAACGACTGACATAATGTAATATTCTTGTTTAGAGCAAAAGGAGCTCATGTTTCAAAGAATACTCGCATAAAATCCGTCTTTATTAAAAAATTCGCTCTCTTGTAGCTTGTCCTTGCTTCCGGTATAATCAACTGTAGAATTTAACGGCACATTTGCTCAATCGTGTTCCGCTAAGCGAACGCGCGCGCGCGCGCGCGCGCGCGTGTGTGTGTGTGTGTGTGTATGAATGCGATAGCAGCCACGTCAGTTTTTAATTATAAAAAGTTCTTTCCCTACTAGAACTAACGGCCAGCAACGTACAGAAGAAACAAAACTTTATTAATTAATTGGCTGTGTGTGTGTGTGTGTGTGTGTGTGTGTGTGTGTGTGTGTGTGTACGCGAGGTACGAAAAGTTCATCTTTCAATTCTTCTCTCGTAAGATTCTCGTTATTTTCCATTACAATGTTTCTTTAAGAAAGAAAACATCTTCGAACAACTTTTGTTGCAAAAAACTTCACTTGACATTGTATATTCCCCGTAATGGACGAAGTATCTTGGTCGGGAATTCTTAGATATCGCACGTGAAAACAGAGAAGAATGCAATACAGTTTTCTGTTCTTAAAAAGATATGTAAAAAAGGATAGAAATTAAATTAAATCCCTCCCGAATCATCGTAGAAATCTCATTTTTCGCGTTTCCAAATATTTCTAAAAATATATATATATATGAAAAAAACTCGATACTTTCTAAAATATTTCTAAAAAAAAAAAATATATATATATATATATATATATATATATATATATATATATGTATATATAAAAACTTTCCCCAAATATTCGCGTGGAAACACCCTTTGCAGAAATCCTTCGAGAGGTTTATGAAATTGTAGATTCGCGGAATCGGTGGCTGCCGATAGGAAATAAGAGGAAAACTCTCTCTCTCTCTCTCTCCCTCTCTTTCCCTCTCTCTGTCGAGTCGAGCCATTGTGCTTAAGTACGAAAGCCGGGGTTGTTTCTTAAAGTAAACTGGCAAGTTTCAAGGCGAGAATAAGAGGGAGAGGCAGGAGGGAGGGTTGCTTCGACGGGAAAGGAAATTGTCTGATCCCCCACGGTCGATTTCCACTTTCCTGCGGGTTTCCGCCGATGGCCGGAGTACTTAAAAATCCTTCTCCTCTCGTCCACGTCGCTGGAAACTAAATCTTCAACACCCACTTCCTGCTCGGAAACGTCCGAAGGGGTGAAACATTTACGCGGCACCCGGCAACTTCGACGAAAGTTTTAAAGACCTTTCGTCTTCGCGGAACGTCCACTATATATGTACGTATATATACGTATGTATACGTATGCACTCGCTCGTTTTTTCTTTTTTTTTTTTCTTTTAATCTGGAAAGCCGTTTTATCCTTCTTAATTGGATACCAGCGATTTATCGTAAAATTACCGGAGTTCTTGCCGAAATTCGTACGAATTCGAGAGTTTTCACGAATCGTATCGACGAACTGACATTTATAGATCGTTTGGGCCAAAAATCACTTCCTACTAAAATAAATTCATAATTTGAAACCTTTGGAGGAAATAATTTTTAAAACATAGCGAAAAAATCCTGTTTGAACTTAAATTTAATTCGAAATTAATAAAATTTTAGTTTTCTCTTGTATTGATGTTTTAGTGGAAAAAAAAGAAATAGGTGAGGAGAAACTTTTAGAACCATCACAAGTAAGTGTGATTCCTTGTGAAAAAATAAGAAAAAGACGCGGAATGAAAATTTTCTCACCCGAGATTTCAATTAGTTTTCGATTTGAATATCCGCCGCGTCGTAGTGAAATACAGCTTTCCGTGTGTGAGGTCGTATTTACCAAAATGTCGATTTTATTTGTAAACAAGCAATACCTGTGCCAGAGATCGTAGGCGCAGTTGAGGTGAAAAGGTTATTTCACAGGAACATTGTTGAACCCGCGTACAGGCAATTGTACTCCTCTTATTATTGATGTTTCTACCCTTGATGGCATATTTTCGATTTTTTCGTGCCACTGAATGCGTGAGTGTTGTTTACAAACAAAATCGGTATTGTACTTCACAGGCAAAGCCGTATTTCAGCTGTAACTGCATACGATGGATATTCAAACTTGATTATCGGACAACAAATTTCGTTATTTTTTTAAAAATTGTTTCATTTTTTTTTTTACGAGGAATCGGATTTTACCCGCTTGATATGTTGTTGGAGAGACACCCAAAAAATGTATTTTATGGAACGAACAATTTTGGAACTGCTCTTAAACGAACAATTGAAAAAATACAACGCACCAAATGTGTATTATTTTCCTGTGAAAGTTTCTTCGATTGTACCGTTGAGAAGAAACCAACGAACTCTGAATAATAATAATTGTGTCGACCACACGGCAATAAATTACACGCTGAGGAGCATTATACTTCCACGAAAACAATTTACAGCGTTTTAATGATCGAATGAAACTACCGACTCATTCGAGTTCTCAATGAAAAGTAATCAATTTAAACCCGGTAATTCCAAGGATGCAAGAGAAAGAGAAAGAGAGAGAGAGAGATGTAAGCGTTGAAAAGAGAAAAATAGAGGGAAACGTAACGAGTTTCGGCTAACGAACGGTCGAAATTAAAATGAGCGGCGCGCAAATTCCAATTACCACGCCATTATTTTTGTTGCGCGTGGCCAGCTGCTACGTATACGTACAATTTACAAGCTAACGAGAACGACAGGCCGGCCGATTGATTTATCGACGAGGGAATTAATATCCTTCCAGGCCGGGTGAAACCGGTTCCAGAACGCTGAGGGCGTCGCTTTGTTGCCTCTGACCGCACCCTAGAAATCGCTCGCTCGCGGTGAAATAACGTCACGGTGGAACACCCTCTTTCCAATCACCCTTAACGCACATCGACGTTGAAAACATTAATCGAACGCTTGGGCTGACCACCTTGGCCACCGAGCATGACCGATCTTTCATGCTAATTAATCGCTAATTAATCGTCGCCGCTCGCGTCTCCATTTCGTTTCAATTTCCAAGTGAACATCTCCCTCCCCTCAGACTCCTGTTTCCCAACCTGTGATAAAATCAATTTGTTCCGAACTTTTACGAATTTGCTACACAACCGGACGTGTCTCGATCATTTCGGTTAATTGCACGTTTCGATATATTATATAATACGTACGCTAGTCAATGCGGTTCGGCTGCACGACGCGTGAAATCACAGCGATTCTACGGTTGAAATTGTAATAAATATGCATGAGGTTAGAAACGGTTGATGCACGTGTTCACACAGGAACACCTGAATCTTTTAAGAGTCATTAGCAAAATTAATATTAGAGTAATTCGCTCGAGTTAGCAATTTATAGTTTAGTCACCGTTGTTTGAATGTTTGATGTCGCGTTAATATTCAGATACGGACTTTCAATATTGAACGAACGTTACAGGTACTCGTGACCGCAGAACGAAGGACTACCAGATACTTGTGCAAAAATGTACAAATTGAATTTTTGTACGAATCAACAAGATCGAAATACTAAATTAAAAATTTCTGCTGCAAATTGAAGCTTACTTTGTACACGTTTTAATCTTTATCCTCAAAAATTATCTATATCTTTTCAACACCATTTTATTGACTTTAAATATCAGTAGTATATTTTCAACGCTATTTTATTGACTTTAAATATCATAAAATCTCAATAAAGACTTGCCAATCACCATCAAACTTCAGAAGAGCCACCTTAATTATTAATTAAATGTCACAAGACATATTTCTATTTACCGTAATTTATCCCCAGAAACGATCTATATATTTTCAACACCATTTTATTGACACTAAACTTTAAACCACAGACTCTCGATGAAGATTCACCATCAACCACCACCAGTACACCGAAGCAAACCTCAGGAGAACCACCTTAACCACTAACTAAACACCATAAAACACAACAGGAAAGAAAAGAAGCTATTTCGACGCATTATCGACGTTCTAACCACGGCAATCCCTCTCAAAGAAGAATCTATTAACGGAAGAATTAGCGAATCGGCAGAGAACCTCGTAAATTTACGCAAAACCTCGAAACACCACCAAACCAAATCCCTCGTCCAAACCAGCCACTTTATCTTTCATTAATTAACCACTTGCGCTTGGCAACTGATTGCGGACCATAACGAGTGACCAAACGGTATACAATAATTCGCCGCTTTCTTTTTGAACACGTCGGTACGATATCACTGGGCAGAAATGACTGAGAAGTAACAAATTTATTATTCGTTTCGTCTGCGTTGTACTTAAATATACTTAAAACTGAGGAGACGCGTGCAATTTTGGGAGAAAAAGAACTCTCGACGTGCCAGCGCAAGAGGTTAATTCATCCTTGTCATCCCCTGACTCCCGAAATTCGAGGGGGGCGACGAAGGAAACTTCTTCTGAAAACCTCATTCTCTTTTACGGGTTAATTCCTCGGTACAACGATAAATCGGGATCGATCGGCCGCGGGATTGAACGCCGCCTCGACGAGCGAGGAGCGCCCCAGAGCGGAAGGTGCTTCGATTCCGCTCCCATTGCGGCGCATTCATCTCCATAAATACTGTCGAAGTATTCCCGAAGACACACGGCGAATGCACGCGGGAGAATTCCACGGGACGATCCACGGCACGATGCGTCATCCCCCCTCGCCGCCCATCCGCGCCGGTAATGGTTTAAAAGCTTTGGAGACGGTGTGCGGAGAGACAGAGAAAAAGGACACAGGGCGAGCGAAAGGGTGTGTGAGTGTGTGAGTGTGTGCGTCGTACGTCGCGAGAGGGATGGATGAAAACGGGTGGCAAGGGTTGGGTTAGGTTCAAGGATAAGTGCCGTATTGGCATTTGACTGCCGGCTAGGGGCACGTCTGGGAAATGTACAGCACGGTTGCCGAGGAATGGGAAATGGCTTGGCCGGGGACGACGCTGATGGTATGAGATGCCTTCGAATGGATGCTTGTCTGAGCCCATCCGCCGAGCGCCGAGAGTGTCTCCATTCGGAAAGGGCCTAGACGCCCGATTCGATCCGACTTCGAGTGAATTCCTTTCCGTCGAATTCCTGTCGAACGCCGGGGCCCCCGCGACGTCTCTTGCCAACGGCTAACCATCGGGCCAGACGCCTGGAAAACTCTCGGCTCGATACGCCAACGATCCTGGAGGACCCGCGTGCCACGAGACGTGGGCATGTACGACGTCTTAACGGGTTATCTGCAAGGTTACGCGAGATCACCGTCGTTCGATCGACACCTTTCGCGCCGTAGCGCTTCGAAGAATTTACGAGTACTTTCATTCGCCTGCTCTTACTTGCGATTATGATTTCTCTAGTCATTTTTCAGAAATACTGTTAACGGGGAGAAAGGAGAATTTCTCTCGTTCTCTGTTGCAGATCCGTTGAATGACGTTCTTCGAGGCGAATGAGAGTTGAACGTTACGTTCTCAAATTCTTCTTAGCGTCGTGCACCTTGTTCCTTCATTTAGGTTTTTTTAAATATGTTGTTGAAAGAAATGGTCTTTCTTCGCATAGTGGCGCACACCATTAAATTCGTTGTTGAGAAACGCCAATTTCATCACTTTACACAAATTATTTCGTTCCCTCTTCAGTCTCGCGCGAGCGAGCCTTGAATTTTACGTTTGCAAATTTTTCTCATTAGTGTCACATCTTCTTCCATCGCTTATGAAACATGGTTCTTTTTAAATACGTTTTTTCGCAAACCATTAAATTTGTCGTTAAAAAACACTAATTTCATAAATTTACTGACTGTGTCTTTAATAAGATGAATTTACGAACTGCATATTTGATAAATTGTATTTTCAGTAATTTCCGAGATATTTGACAAAATATGTTCCGTATTCCCAACATCGACGAATGCTGATAAAAAAAAAAGAAAAAAAATACGTCTCAAATATATTTTGCGAAAACTATATTCATGCCAAATTCCATCGAAATCAGAATGTACAAGACGATACTTCCGTTCACTTTCTCTCGTTCCGTAAAGCTTTCCAATTGCGCGCGTTCTCAAAGCAGAGCTAACGATGCACTAACAATGCACAGTGCATTTTAAAATACGCATCAAAGATACTACAAACTTTCAAAATTGTTCCGTATTTAACGTTCGATCCACGTTGGTTGTAATTTAAATAACTATCAACACAACGATCACGCGAATCCGATCGAGCATAACAAGACCACCAAGAAGGCTATTGGTTTATGCTACAGAGCGGCGCTCGGGTCGATTGAAATCGCCATTGGGAAAAAACCTCGAGCTTGCCATCGAAATTGAGATTCAACCGGCAACTGCCTCCTCCTCGAGCAACTTCTTAATCAGGCCTACGGTGGGTAGGTATATCTTGGGAACGATGTTGTGATAGCCGTTAAATCGATTATCTCTTCGTCCGGGCGTGTTGCTCGTTTTAGCGGTCGCGCCACTCCGCCGTGACACTAATGACGTTAAAACGGATGCGCTGATCGATGGATACGATCGTTAAAGCCTTCGATTCGGCGGCATGTAGCCCGGCCTAATTAAAGAATAACGACGGTAGTCGCCGAACCAGGCTCTCGATCGTTCTTCAAATACGACCGAGGCCGAAACGACACGTCAGATTATCTCTCTCTCTCTCTCTCTCTCTCTCTCTCTCTCTCTCTCTCTCTCTTTCCTTCTCCCTATCGTGGAGTGTGTTCCCTTTTCTCTCGCTCCGCGAGCGCGCATTCTGTCTGCTCGTTAGTTCCGGCTAATTTGAATCGTGTGCACCGACTCGTCTCTCCTGCGCGTTACTCCATCTTCGAACTGTCCTCCGATTTTTTCGTTCTCCCGTCACCAGCCGAGACGATCTCTCGACGATCGTTGATCCTTGATTTACATCGCACTCCACCCACGGAGAGAAAAAAAAAAGTCTTTTTTCGAGTGGAGTGAAGTCGTTGAAACATTCATGACGAGTCTCGTGGCTACAGACAGGGAAAGTTGCTCGACCGAGGACGGTGACGTTCGAGCGAGAACGAACGATCGTTCGTTATCTTCTCGGGAGTCTTCGTAATTATCAGTTTCGACGCGAGGAACATCTGGATATTGGTGTCACGGTAATTTCTAGTAACAAGTCTAAGCGAAATTTATTTACAAACATTCCCAAATAAACTTTTAAAAATTTCCCTCTTGAACTTTCTGCCCTACGTGATTCACAGAATCGATCATCGTTCAAATTTAGAGTTTATATCTTCTCAGAGATTCCTTTTTCTTCCGAGAGTGAAGTCCTTTTCCAATTAAGTATGTACGAGGTGGAAAGAAACGTTTGTCCGTGGCTATTATATGTGAATTCTACACCTGCCGCGAAATTGACCTTGACCTTGAATTGCAAGGTTAAAAATTTCTTTACACTGTATTCTACTCATCATGAAGATAAAACTTTTCCAAAGAACCTAACAGTTCTCTTGAAAAATGGCAAAAGAGTTTCTTAATCATTTAACATTGCAGACGCGTGAGTCCTAACAGCAACTTTATGGTTATAAACGCGTGAATGTCTATATTACGTAATTGTCATATTAGATTTCATTAACATTTGATTTATCACAGTTGTGGCATCAGTGTGAGTCTAAATAATTAAACAATAAAACTAATTGTTAACATTATTCGAAAATATAAACATTACATCCACGCGTCCAGAATATAAAGTCGCTGTTAGAACGCACGCGTCGGCAGTGTTAAATGATTAAAGAATGAATTTTTTACTCTTTTTCAAGAAAACTACTAGATTGCAAAAATGTTGTATATAAATTATTTAATAATAAATAATAAATTATTTAATATATATAAATAACTTACTATAATAATATTATTATTATATATTAAATAATTATATTAAATATTATTATTATATATTATATTACTTACTAATATAATAATAACATTATTATTATTATTAAAATATATTATTATATTGTTAATATTATTATTAATATTGGAAAAATTTTACCTACATGACGAGCAGAATGCAAAAGGAAATAACAAACTTTTGATCTTGAGATTTACAGTCGAGATCAGTTTTGCGACAGATTCTTTACATGTATTTCCATCAAATAGAAGACGTAGAACTCATCCACGATAGCATCTACGGACAAACTCTTCTCTCCATCCTGTATTCCCTGAGTGAGCGCAATAGGTAAATCTCAAACCATGAGTCATCAGTCTCAGCCAGTTTTGCGTTCGAGGAAACCCATTTGTACCAAGATGGCGCTGGGCTTTAGAGCCGGATGGATTATTGTTCGAAGCAGGGATCCTCGGTCGATCGGTCCTGGTCATCATTCTCTAATCTCTAAGCTCCGTACACACGGAGGATAACATCTGTATTTGGTCGCGTCGTCCATTCAGCTGCGAGATTAACGTGGTATGCACACACTTGTTATCGCGCTATCGCGCCCGTGACGATCAGATAGAAGCGCCGAGGGACGCCCGATACAAATTGCACGTCTTAACCGCGAGACCAGTTACCCTTTTCCTCGTTACGCCCGTATTACGTTCATATTGTACGTATGATCGTAACGACGCTCCAGCTGCGTTACGAGGAAACGTTTCTTCGATCCTGACTCTTTCTCTCTCTGTCTCTCTCTCTCTCTCTCTCTCTCTCTCTCTCTCTCTCTTTTGTCCGCTCTCGAGGATCGATCGTCTCACGGGTGTTTTCAGCTCGATCGTGGCTGTCGCGATTATTGAATAGCGGTAGCTGAATATTCTTGCTTGCACGTAGTCAAAAGCTGCTTGTATGAAAGAAATACACTGTGTTTTGAAAACTACAAAACATCCAATTTTTATCAAATTTTATATAAAATACATTCAATTTTTATCAAATTTTATATAAAATACACTGAAATCTGTGTTTATAACATTACATGATAAATTGCATTGAGTCCATACGAAGTACATCAAAAGTACAATACTCGTCGTAATTTTTAATTTGTTTCATTTAAGTTCCATTGTTTAATTTAAACAACAGTTTGATCTAAATTAATTTTAGTAAACCATCATTGTGCAATATCATTCATAAAAAGTTGATGTTTAAAACGGAGAATAAATTTTAGATGCTACAAAAATTCGATAAGTTCTATTATTTAGTCTAC
The DNA here is from genome assembly GCF_011392965.1 of Frieseomelitta varia. Classification (NCBI taxonomy): domain Eukaryota; kingdom Metazoa; phylum Arthropoda; class Insecta; order Hymenoptera; family Apidae; genus Frieseomelitta; species Frieseomelitta varia. The sequence goes on from NW_025110387.1 coordinate 36,199, forward strand.
AGTTTGGTCTGAATCAATCTTCTTCAGCAAACTATTATTATTATTATTATATCTTTATACACACAGATATATATATATATCTTTTAAAGTTTTTCAAAAATTGATGTTTAGTTTCAAAGGTGATGACAGTTTTAAAAACTGACATTTAAAAGAAAGATGACAATAAAAATATTCTACACGCCATTTCGTCATATTAAAACTTAAGAATAAATAAAGTTGACAATAAAACGTCCTAACTTATTTTTAAATTGAGGAAAACACCACGGTTATCGAAACATGTATGAAAATTTCAACGTTTTAATGCTTTTAATCTGTAATCGATTTTTATAGCTCTCGCTCGTAAACTATTATCGAAACCGTTTGTTTGGATACGCGCGATTTTGTTCATCGTTCTCGCATCGGATGCCGGGATAAAAACTGATCGGAATTCACGATCTCAGCCCCGTGGATATTTTGCATTTATATTAAGCCAAAATCGCCGAAACGCCGATCATTTTGATGCCGATCGTTTTTATACCGTCGTTTTTATTCGTACGTATCCTTCTGGCGAAAAACGGATCGTCATTATGTGCGATGCTTTCTTTCTTTTTTTCTTTTTTTTTTCCGCCTGCAACCACCGACGAAACGATATCGAAATGCAGTTTTAACGCAGGATGAAGTTTCTCTGAGAGAGAACTGAAGAACAGCACATTACTTCTGTAACCAACGATTCGAAGATAAGTTCAAAATTGAAGAAAAAGATCCTACGTCACGAATATTACGGGAACACGTTTTAATGAGGAATTTCAATTGTATCAGTGTCAACCTATTAACATTCAAGCTAAAAATATTTCCACATCTTTAATTTTTTAATTTTTAAATTCACCGTTTCACGTCACTTTAGAATTTTTGAATTCACCATTTCACGTCATTTTAGAATTTTCAAATTTACCATTTTACGTCACCATCTCCCGTCGATTCGTACAATTTATGCTCCCTCCTCCCAGCAGATCGATAAACCAACCAAACCAATTTATCCACGAGCATCAAAACCTTTCGAATTCAAGGAGCTTCCTTCGCGAAGGTTGCCACCCGGTGCAAATTTACCATTTCGCATCATCATCGCCCATTTATTCCCTAATTCATATCATTCGACTTCCCAGCTTTTCAGCGAATCGATAAACCAAACGTGCCTATTTGCACGCACACACACACACACACACACACGTACAGTCGCGCAAGCACAGGTGAATTCGGTATCCGTTCTGGTCTGTGAGAAAATCCGCTAGAGCGGCATGGATCGTAAGGGGAAAAGCCATCGTTCACTACGCGAGAAGCACCGTGCAACTTGCCGCAACATCCAATTCGTCAACATCGCGTTGCTCCTCGAGACCTGTGGCAAACTAATTGGCCCATTTTTCTCGTCAACCCGTCTCCCACGCTCGGCGAGAGAATCGAGAGCTCGCGCCCGGGCCCGGGCCAATGCTCATTCGCCAATTGCCCGGGACGAGAGATCGTTTCTGTTGATCCCGTTCGTCCAACGATCTCTGCGATCGTTGTTTAAACATCTCATAGCCCCGGCCACGTAAGAGATGCATTGTCTGCCTTGCAGTTAGGGAATCTGGCGCGCGTCCAGTTTGCACGACCTATCGAACTGGAAACGCCTGGAGGAATCGAAAGGCTGGCTGGCTGGGCTGGCTGGCTGGCTGGCTGGCCGGCGGATTCGATGGATATTAAATGAACGGCTGTCGGGGCAACGAACGGTACGAATGAGGGTTGCAATGGGGTAAGCGGGTTGGAACTGAACGCAGCTGGAGAGAAGGAGATTGCCAGAGAGACAGAGAGAAAGAGAGCGAAGATGAAAGATGAATTTGGAGAATTTTTCGTGGAGCAATTAACAGGACAGGGTAGGCTCTTTTCTGCTCTTAATTATTGAAACGACACGAATCAGGGGGAGAATGAGATAATTATCGAGACGAATTAGGGGAGGAGGAAGATTGATAGAAACAAAAGATAAAAGAGAGATTATTTTGAATCCTTTCGACATGGATACAACGAGAAGAAGAAAAGGAATATCAAATATTAAACGAATTATAGAAATATAATCGATTGTAATTGTTGTGTAGAAACACAGCACAAAGAATTGAAAGAATTATAGAAATTTTGATAGTTATGTAAGTTTCACACGTGAAAATTCAACGCAAGGCCTCTCTAGTTTTATATCTTTACAATTTGTTTCTTATAATAATTATTGCAATTATTGCAATACAGTTAGATAATTATTATAACTGTTACGACACAAATTAGGTGGAACGACACAACGGGGAACTGGTGGAAAATATCAACGAGCCACAGTTTGTCGGGAGGTGACAGGCCGGTGCAAATGAAATTCCCAAGTGAGGAAACTCTGTATCAGCAATAGGAAATTACGAAAAAGTAACGAGTAACCAGCGAAGGAAGCGTAGGGAAGGAAGGTCGGCCGAGAAGGAAGAAAAACGAGGGGCCGCGTCACGAGAAACGAGCGGCGAGAAATAAAGCGGACAAACATTAACGAAGATAGATGAAGGAGACGAAAAATAGAACGCATGGCCACGAGACGGAGCTGGAACTAGTGCAAACTGGGGAAAGGACACCCTATTGATGGAACAACTGGAGTCACAGAGGAAGATAGAAGAAAAAAAGAAGAGCATAGTGATAATAATAGTGATAATAAGAAGGAAATTTAAGGAGCAAAAAATAGGGGTGGAAAGTAGGATTGCAGATTGTAAATTAGTCTCTGATAAGAATTTGATTTCAACGCCTCCACCCTATAAATTTTTCGAAGCCTCTCCTACAAAATAACTCAAAGTCCTCGATTGTTCGAAATTACAGTAGAACTTGTTCCCACTGAATTTCAATCAACATTCGTTTAAAATGCCAGAACTGCCAAAGTGATCAAAATGACCAACTTTTTTTAAATTTCTGCTAGACATTTCTGCAAGCGTGAAACAATGTGTTTTCAAAGAGTTAAATAATTTTTCATAAAATCTATAAACAAAAGCTTGTACATTCCCGTTGTATTGGAAAGTTTGTCCATTTTATTTAAACGTCTCTGATGGAAATTTTATGCTTTTATCGTCGGCAGTTCTAGCGTTAAATCCATCTATTCGAGAGTGAACGAAAAATACTGAACAATGGATATGGGGAGAATGGATATGGACTTTATGAAATATTTGTCTCTCTAAAAAAGTCCTGATATAACCCACAGAATTCCACGTGCCACGAAAACGACAGACGTACGCGAGGAGAAGAAGATCGGTTCGATCTCTATGAAAGAGAGGAAAAACGCAGGAGAGGAAGAAGAAGGAGCCGAGTCTTTGTACGGGCCAGTTGCAGTTTCATTTCGTCGGCGATTGCTAGTCGCTTATCGTGTGTTTATCTTACGGCGCATTGTTATTTCACCTCCGGCCGAACCGGAGGAAGAAAGGAACGAGGATAATTGAACCGTATCCTATCGCGGATTCCCGTTATCCCTTCGTCGCGCTCTCGCCAGAGAGCATTGCACCATGGGACTCGACCATGCAGATTCCACCCCTTCCATCGAAGCGACTTCATCCTCCCCTACAGTCCCATTTCGTTATTCGCATGCCAACTCGCCGCATTGTTCGCCCGGGAAGCGAATTAAAAAATGCGTTTCCCGTACGAAGAATGATTACACACGCAGGATTATACGCGTCCTACGCATTGTATCCTTTCTTCAGATACGTGGTTACACATGTACGTAGGTCGCGTGGGTGCGACGATGAGTGGATTCAAATCGCTAAGACGAGGTACAGCCCGAGGGTTTGACCGTTCAATTGCTACGTTGTTTCACGTTAATCAAAATTTCCGACTACGTTAGATGGTTTTTCTTTTTTTTTTTAGGAATGATTTTCCAAGGTTTGTGGAGTTTGTAAAGTAGGAACTGGTATTTTTCGTATATTTCAAGTGACAAAATGTACGAACTGAGTTTAAAGGAATTTCATCAACTTTGACATCGACTGGATAGTTAGACCATTTCACGAGGTACGTTTGATATTTGTATCTTTCTTTCGCAAGGGATGCTTTTATTCACACACAGAGCCAGAGCCACCCTTTGCAAACGTAACCTACTTAAGATCGCGCTTTATCGATCCGGTCCGGCATCAGATAACGACACCTGCCACCGTGATATTTCCGTGTACCCACTGTCGTACGCCAGCGACGTGGATGACAAATGAGATAATAGCGGCAACGATGCTTGACGTTATTCATCTTACTCTTGACCCGTACATCTAACAGCCAATCCTTTATATTCCATTAAAGTCCCCTCTCCACTGTTTTAATTAAAACAAAACGAAAGTTTCGCGTGATTCACGCCAATCAGAATTTTGATCGCTAATTTTATGAAAAAATCTTTACTCTAAAATTTAAAATGGCCCCTTCATTTACTTTTGATATCAATATCAAACTATTCGTTGTCAAATTTATTCAGTAAAAACTGAGAACTCGTTTAATTCATACTAGTCAGACGATTTCTCTGTGTAATATCTATGTGGCGAGTTTTATGAAAGAATCGCCACTGCAAAACTTAAAATGATTTCTTCATAAACCTGTTAAACCTATATTTAATATTAAACCTATTTTTATTATCAAATTTTATTATTTCAGTAAAAATTGAAATTTATGTAATTCACGCCCAATCAGATGATCACGTGTAACGTTTATACAATGAAAATGAAAGAATCTTTACTTAAAAATTTAAAATGATTTCTTCACCTGCTCTTAATATCAATATTGTTTGTTCCTTACCAAATTTACTCAGCAAAAATCAGAAACACGTTCCTCGGCCAATCAGATCGTTAATTTCATAAAATAAAATTTACGAAGATGAAAAAATCTTCACTCCAAAAGGAAAAAAAAAAAATGAAATTTACGAAAGAATCTGTACTCCAAAATGATTCCTTTCAGTATCAATACCGTGAAACTGATTCGGTAAAAATTAAAAGCACTTTCGAAAGACCGTTATTCTTCGCGGGAGGGGGAAATAATTTCCCTTTCGGCTGGACAACTGGCGACACGATACAAACGAGCGGGCATTTTCGGTAAAACGGTGGCAAAGCGTGAGCAAAGAATCCCGCCGAGGCAAGAGAGAACGAGACTCGAGCAAGAGACGACGCCGGTCTCACGTAAATCCAGCGTTGGCCTGTTTCATCCTTTTCATATTTACCGCGACTGGCTCGACATAAATATCACTCTTGCTGACCGTTTCTGCGGCCGAGATGTACGATATTGCTGGTACCAGCAGCGAGACCGTAGTGCGTGACCCGGGTCCGGAATCGTCCTAAACGACGTCACTTCCAATCGCAGCTGCCATCCACTATCTATCTTCGTAGCCGCAGCGACGTCGCTGATCGCCGCGCGGCATTATGCAAACATTATGCGTCGCTGAAATGGCACGAGACTTATTAATTATTAATATCGCCGGGGCTAACGCGTCTGCTCCACGCGATTTTAACAAGAAACGTCGGGCCAATTAAATCAGGCCTCGGGCCCGATTGACGCGTTCCGACGTGAAACAGTTGCACGAGAGCGTGATTGGATCGTGAAAAGTAGATAGAGCTAGATTAGATCGCGAGTGATTGTAAATTGTAGTAGCAGGTCGCTATGACATTTTTATTTTATATAAAATTGTCCAATGGATTCGACAATTTTGAACAAAGTAAAAATTTTTAATTTTTTATTTCATTATTATTTGATAAAGATAATAAAAGTAAGATAAAAATTGATATAAACAATATAATTATCTCCTCCTGGTTTATTAGGAATTGATCGTAAAATAGAATAAGCAACAAGAAAATATTATTCTGGTTTAATATGTGACGGAGTAATTAGTGGATGAAGTGGATGGAGTAATTGTCCAATGGATTTGACAATTTTGTACAAAGAAAAAGTTTTAAATTTTTTATTTCATTATTATTTGATAAAGATAATAAAAGTAAGATAAAAATTGATATAAACGATATAATTATCTCCTCCTGGTTTATTAGGAATTGATCGTAAAATAGAATAAGCAACAAGAAAATATTATTCTGGTTTAATATGTGACGGAGTAATTAGTGGATGAAGTGGATGGAGTAATTGTCCAATGGATTTGACAATTTTGTACAAAGTAAAAGTTTTAAATTTTTTATTTCATTATTATTTGATAAAGATAATAAAAGTAAGATAAAAATTGATATAAATGATATAATTATCTCCTCCTGGTTTATTAGGAATTGATCGTAAAATAGAATAAGCAACAAGAAAATATTATTCTGGTTTAATATGTGACGGAGTAATTAGTGGATGAAGTGGATGGAGTAATTGTCCAATGGATTTGACAATTTTGTACAAAGTAAAAGTTTTAAATTTTTTATTTCATTATTATTTGATAAAGATAATAAAAGTAAGATAAAAATTGATATAAANTACAAGCCGAACAGAAAAGGAAACAAAATCAAAAAAAAAAAAAAAAAAAAAAAAAAAAAAAAAAAAAAAAAAAAAAAAAAAAAAAAAAAAAATAAAAACAAAAACAAAAATAAATAGAAAAACATAAAAAACCGATAGTGTACTCGTCAAAATGACAATTTCATCCACGCGAAATTCAAACGCGAATTCGTCAGTTCAATTCTTGAAAATAGTTCCATTAAAAAGTGACCCGTCGAAAAGGATCTCATTTATCTAAATGATGTTAACGAATGGCGACAGATGGCGACCGTCCGGTTGCGTGGTTAAACAAGGCGTGAGTAACAGGACGAATCGGCAATTTATCACGAGGAAGAAAGGGAGGGGCTCGGAGAAGGATCCGAAAAGGATGTTTGATTAATATTCGGATTAATTTCTGCCGTCTAATCCGTTGGCCAGTGGGTGATTAATAACGCGCCCCGTGAAAACCGGAATCCCGCCTCGAGAGATGGAAAAGCGAGACAAAAGGGGGTGAAGAAGAATCCCGTTAACGAGCCTGCCATAACGAATTAATTGCCGCCACCCTTCGAATTACTCGGCCCGTTTCCTTCGATCGTGCCGGATTCGGATCTCGGATATTTCCTCGAAACTGAAAACGCATAAATTCAGAAAAAGATGCTTCTTGCATGCGTGCATCCAGCAGAAATACGGTGGATAATAAATAATTGTCTACGACGTTTAGCGTAGGACAATTTCTAACGGTTGCTAAACTGCGCGGACAAAAGTGATTTATAATATACGCATTCGCGACCGAACGTCGATTCAGCAGTTCAACTGAATACTTTTAACAAATTTAAATGTTCGTTAACTGAGTAGTACAGTAGTTCCATTATTTCAAAATTGATAGATTGATCGATTAGCTGCCGATGACTGAATACAATTTTCATTTGTCTAAAAAATATATGAACATTCGATAAATAATTGAACAATAATACTGCAATTGTTCAAACTATAATAATATCGCTGAATATAGTAGCTGAATGACGAGAATCACATTTCTCCGCGAAATTTGAGACACCTTCAGACACGTTTAAGAAAAAAATGTCGAACCGATTAAAAATAGTCAACAGAACGCAGATACTTTCGTTTTCACCGCTGTGCTTGTCTATTACTCGCTAATTAACTCGGCGGCCCGTCTACCACCGTGCCAGATGTTTCTGCGCCGTGAAAATAATCGCGAAACTATGCGACCGAAGCGTCGGCGCACGTACGTGATCCGCAGTTCGTTGTTGCGCCGGGCTTTAATTAATTGGTTTCGCCGGTAATTGCTACGCTATTCTAACAATAAGTGCCGAAAGTTACTGTGGACATAGTTCGAGTTTAACGCGCGAGGGAAGCGAAGATGGCTTTTGGTTGGCGGGTTGGAAAAAGTTGCTGGTAAATTGTGGATTATTACACAGGCATTATGTCTAGACGCAACGTTACGCGTATAAAAATTTGCTGATTAAATAGAGGGAGCAATAAATAAGGTAAATGAGCTTGGAATATTTTCATTTTATAGCACACGATGTTGTTCGTGAATGATTTCACTCGTACGCTTTTTAATTTCGTTGCTTTGTTCAATTATGTATAATGTACAGAGATTCACGAAATAGATTTTTATGTTCACAGCGTGTGTTGTAGGAAGGAAATGTTAAAAATATATTGACAAAAATTGAATCTTTTTATTACTAACATTCTTTCCTTTTTCCCCCAAGCATCAAAGTACGAAATATTAAATATAGCTCGAGTTTCAAAACTTTCAACTTCCATTTAAATCCGCATACTTTCTTAAAAAAAAAAGAAAAAAAGAGCGATTTAAAATCATCAACGGACGAATCCTTTCCTACATAAAATTCTCCATTACTGTCTCGCGAAACTCTTTGCCCCATTCGTGCTATAATACATTGAATAAGATTCTTCCTCGAAGCGGGAAGAGCCGAAAGTATCTCAAAGAGCTGAAACTTGAATTCTCGGCTACGAAACAAGCCTTTTCAAATTCTTTCTTTCTTTTTTTGTTTTTCTTTAAACCTTCGAAAGTATGCCACAACGTTTGCAGTTGCTCGTTCGTTATCGTGTCGCGCGTTAAAAAAAAAAAAAAAAAAAGAAAAAGACGCGAGATACACGAACACTCGTGAGGAGTATAAAGAGAAACGGCTGTGCGTGTTATTCGCGTGGCAAAACGAAGCGTTAAACGTTAAAGGAGTCACGTGTTAACACGCACAGCTCTTAATTAACGCAGGCAGTTAAAAACGCGGCGACGAGGGATGACCAAGATTAACTCGCGCCTCTCGTCCGTGTATTTTCGCGGTTTCCCTATTCTCCGCCGCGTACGGGACCCGGCATGCGTTCTCTTAAACGTCTAACGAGACATTTATATTGACCGAGACGATCCTTAATTAACTATCTTCTTGCAGCATTGGGAGACCAATCGACAACGAGGTAACAGATTCTTTGACAGAGTGTCGTAAAGTGTCTTCCTTTTCAAATATTGTACAATTTGCGTAATTACGAAAAAAAAAAAAAAGGAATAATACATAGACACTGTGCGCGAAATCAAATTGAAAACTAAAGTTAGAATATAAACTAACGTTATTATGTTTCGTGCAACTAAAAATTCAGTGACTGGTAATCTTGAAGACCAAGGACTTATCGAATCTTAGCGAATAGTAAGTTTTTGTAGATTAGATGAAGACTAATTGATCAAACGAAAAGCATTCCATTGTTACTTCGTATTTTTCCCTATTCGTTTCTTTCATTTTCATTTCGCGAGAGTAACTTTCTCACGTTCCAGAAAATTTATCTTTCTAATTCAATTTTCTCCCAATTGGAAAACTTCAGAAACCGAGTTACTTGAATTATCGATGGTAAAAAAAAAAAAAAAATGGTATCGTACAATCTCATCACGATGAGGGTATCGCGTAGTCCAGATCATGATCAAGTCGCACAAATGACCTTTGACTGCAAAAGCGTCGAGAGACGTTCCATCGACATAGATGGCGCTTAAATGACGACTTCATTGAGCAACGGTTGCATTGCAGTTGCATCAACGCGCTCAACGATATCACGATGAGATCACGATCGTCAAAGTGTTGTGTCCGTATTTAAAGAATCACGCTACCCGTTACGTCGGCAGCAATCGAATCGCTTTTTTTTCTTTTGAAACACAGTCGACGACGGCTCGACAGACTGTCGCGTTTCTTTCATTGCGACATTCGTCCGACGAAATTCCTTAATTAACCGATCGATCCGACGAAAATGCTAATACAGCCGAGGACGAGTTGAAACGAACCAACCGAGCAAAAAGATCGGAGGTTTGATTAATCAAGACGACGAGAGTTGATCCTGTGTTTAATCGAGCGATAATTCTTTAGTCGAATTTGAAGTTTCCTGTCGAAAGGAAGAGACGATTCGAAAAATATTTATTGTGTTTACTATATACTATGAACTTAGAAAATTTTAGAAAGAACTTTCCTAAGTGTTACAGATGATCATCTCTGTTAGAATGTTTTTGATTTTCGTGGACGAAGATTGGAATTATATAAAATGTATGGCTAAGTTCCAATATACTTATAATTTTACAATTCCATAATTTTTCGATTGATTTATTATTACTTACTTCAATGTGGTCCCGATACCATAAAAATTGATAAAAAAAGCCTCGCGTCACGTGTCACTTGGACTTAAATTCCTTTAACACTCACCTGAAACAGAAACGACAAGAATTGATGAATGTGATCATTATAAATACTGGTGGCAAATTTAAATTTATCACGGATATTAATTACAAGTATACATATTATTGCATATTGGACAATTGCAACTAAAAGAATTCTACTAAAAAATCTCTCTCTCTCTCTCTCTTTCTTTTTCTGCTTTAGTTTACAAGAATTCACTCTGAAATTTTTGAATCTTTAAATTTTAAATACTCCCAGACATCAGAAATACTTGGTCTTTAACACAAATTTTCAAAACTAAATATTTATTTCTACTTGAAGAAGGAGAAGCAAGTGATGAAAAAGGGAAAAAGAAGGTGATGAATAAAAAAAGAGGGAAAATTGACAAAGATATGAGGAGGAGTGGCTGATAAAAGAAGGAAGAGGAGTATAAAGTATGACAAAAAAAAGAGGAATGATAAAGAAGAAGAAGAAGACGAAGAAGAAGAAAAGGAAGAGGAAGAAGAAGAAAAAGAGGAAGAATCGGCAGAGAATTAGTGTTGCTGCGCAGACACTACACGCCAATCCACCAAAGAGACTTAGATCGAGGTGAAAGAGAGAGAGAGAGAGAGAGTTCCGGAAGCCAGCCACAGTATGCAGCGAGTCGACCAAACGTGAGCGAATTTCCGGATGGGAAATCCGCGTGGTTAGAATCATGCAATTTAAGCGTGCTGCTGGCCGGTCGGTTCGTTGCGGTCGTAGGAAAAAGAAAACCACGGGGAAGACGGTCGGACGGTGAATTAGGGGCGCGAAAATAAAGCCGGGGAATAAAACGCGCGCGTCGTGTGTATGTGTGCACATATCGACGAGCAGCAAAAAACGAACCGCCGTAAAAGAATAGGAGGAAGCGATAGGAAAAGAGATTAACGGGGAACGACGCGAATGTAAATTTGTCCAGATAGAAATTAACGATAAACGAACCGAAACTGCGAAAGTACGAGTTATTCCGTTCGTGCATTAAAAATAATTCTTCAACCACCGCGCGCCGTTTTTAAAAATGTTTGCACGATTTAACACGCGGTTTTTGTTGGATAAAATGTGAAACCTCGAAGGGACGACGTTTCATGTATACTCTTGTGAAAAGAAAAAGTTAAGTTTACAACATATTGAGATTCGAAAAGAGGCAATGAATTGAGAAGTAAAGAAATGTTATATTTACGAACAGTATTGTTCTTTTTTTCTTTTTTAAAGCGCTGGAACTCTCATCAATTGTACTTCAAAATCATTGTTTCCTCGGAATAGTGTACGAAATTTCGTTCGTCCGATACAACTTTTAAACTCCACTGAAGGTGCAGGAAATTAGAAAAGACTAAAAAGAAAAGAAAAGAAAAGGAATAGAAGACAAAAGAGTAAAGAACATCATTGAGAAAAAATAGAAACAGAGAGAATAATGAGGTCCAAGAGAAGGGAGGGGAATAAAAAGAAACGGTCGAACGGAAACTGCCACGACGAGGAGTAATCATCGCGGTGGCTACAAACGAGATAAACTTTCACGATTTTTCCTCTCGTTGCGGCTGCCGCATGGCCGTGAATATAAACAGGTTTCCCCGAGCGAATTTCCCGCGGTCGGTCCTGCACTGGCAACCATAGAAAATCTACGACAATTCAGACGTGCCTCTATGTATCCGAGAGAAACGAGCAACGGCCGGGTCGCGAAAGCGAGAATCGTGTGGAAAAATGGCGGTGAAAAAGGAAGGAAGGGCGAAAAGGAAGGTCGAGGCCGGGAAAGGGAGAAAAGTATCGAAGCGATGTCTCGCGCTCGTTGCCGCTCAATTCCGCGTGAAAACGCTTTTCCGCGGCTGATACACGCGGCGCGGGCCATTGTGTGTCGGCGAGAAATGCGAATGCACGCGCCCAGTTGCCTACCAGCAGCGTGAACGCGATTTCGCGTTATGACAATCGAACAACGACGGTTACGACAAGGAGTACCTAACGAGGAAAAGGATAAAAAGAAGGGGAAAAAGAAAGACCAAATTTGATAAAGATACATAAAAGAATTTTATCCGCGAAAATTGAATTTACTCTTTCATTCTTTTTTTCGATGTTTCGTCTGCTGTTGGAAATGTAAATTTAACGTTCGAAAACAATTGAGAGAATTGTTTCTTTCACGAGGAGAATTGCTTGAATGAATTATTCTGAATGATACCGAAGAGTGACGAAATTTCGATATTTGTCTGAAGGAACGAAGGAAGCAACGGTAGTATATTACATGTATGATTCAACAAGATGTCTAAAAAGCATCAGAAGAATTATTTAAAACACGTCATTTCGAAAGACACTGTAACGTGAAGGAATTTCCGTTGTTTGTCTGGCGAAACAACGGAAACGACAGCGAAGAACAATAGTACATGAAACGTATGTTTTGACGAGATGATGGCACGATGTCAAACGCGAAGCCGCGTAATAATCTCGTTTCGAGACTAATCTCGGCCAACTTCACCGAGAGGGAAACTTTCCACTACCCTCCTCGAAGATAACGCCTAAGTTGGCGGATTATTTATTCCGTGGAAGCCGAACGCTGCGAGCATCACGCGCCAAACACTTTGTTGCTCCGTCGCGTTTCACCAGCCACTCGAAAACTGCCATAACAGGCAAGTCGTTTGTGCAACTTCTCGACTTATCGAAGGGACTAGCGGAACGAGAAGATAGCGGGAATTGCCATTATCGCGCCACCGGTAAGGATTTCACGAAGAAATTAAGGATGGCTGCTTCTCAGTCGTCTCTCGTCGAGGCAGCAACGAGTCCCATCATCGACATTCGAGTGGAAATTTCGATATCTAATTGATCAAATTTGTAACATACCGTACAATTTTATTTATTTACAAGTGTCATAGATGATCGAAAAATTTATTATATAGAAGGTTTATTTATTTATCATATTTATTAAAACAAAGTGATTATCTTCACTTGCTTGGGTCCACAGAATTTTACAGTTAATACGATAGATAAATAAGTTAAATTCTCGTTAACTTATACATAGAAATACAAGTACATTGTACATCACAAAATCATTATAAAGGAATTAACTTACTCCTTCGTAATGATTTTATTATATACGTTATGTATATAACAATATTTAAATATATAAATACGTTATATATATGATAATATTTATATATCAATAGAACAATTTACCTATTGTGTTAACTATAAAATTCTATAGAACCAAGAACTACAATAGGAGTAGGAATTATGCACCCTTCGGCTTACGATTCAACTATATGTATTGTCCTTGTACGTTCGCTCTATCAAACATCGAACTATGCACCAACCTACCTTATTAGCACCGAGAGGGTGGAATTAGACATTAACATAGCTTTCGCTATTACTGGGACAATGGGACGTATGCTTGCTCGCAGTATTGCACTTGCCACAGTTAACAAATCTACTTTGCGAGAATTCCAGAACCAAAATTTCTTACACATGTAAAAACATCGCAGTTAGTTTCCGAATTTTCTGATTAGAGGAAGAAAAAAGAAAATTATGGAACAATTAAAGTGAATCTAATTTGAAAATTATTACACAGAGTCGACGAACTGTTCGAGCAGTAAACTCGATTAAAACTAAAACGTGAAACATGCTGTCGGATTTCATGTTTTTCGTAACAAGGATAATTATAGTCCACAAACACTAATTCAATTAATTTCTCGACTTCTCGTTGGAAAGTAGAACAGCGCCAGATATTACTGCAGCACTCCGAGATACGTCGCGATTTGACGTATTCCACCTACGGTTTTCTGAGTTACGATTACGACGCGTTATGTTTTTACTAGCGGTAGCGTGTTACCGGTTAATTTATGTTTCCTAAGGAGGAAGGTAGCGTACGTACGAGAGTGCTCGGTGATAAATCCTCGCGGAATTTTGTTCGCGAGTTTTTAGTAGGACGGAAGTAGTCATTTACAGTCTCGAGGGTGGCCGCGGAAATTAAAAAGTGCAAGATATATTGAAAAATTTAAAAAATGATGAATCCGCGACATTTTAAATACATTTTATTGTGTGAAATCGTTTTCGACAAAGTTTTTTCTCTCCTTTTTAACAAGTTATACAACATTATAAAAACTCAGTGTCTTATGCACGCAACAGTTCGAAAACTGCCAGTCAACAATGCTACGTTAATATTCGTGATTTCAATTTTACACAAACGTCCTTAACCTTTTGTGCTGGAATGACGTGCCCAAAATTGCAATATTTTCTCAGTTTTAAGCATATTGAAATATAATCCAGGCAAAACAAGTAATAAATTTATTACTTCTTAGTAATTTTGTCCAGTAATGTACCAATGAATTCAAAAAGAAGACGAATTATTGTATATTGTGTTTGGCTACTCGTTATGGTCCGCAATCAGTTGCCAGCGCAGGTGGTCAAGGCGTTTAATAGAATTGTGTTGAAAAATGTGATTTTCAGGGGAAAGAGATTCTGCTCGAGATTCTGAACGTTTCTAAATATTACTGTTCGTATTAAGGTAAAATATATTCCCAATACTGAGGAAATAATTCCAATATACTAATTTCAAGTATATTGAAATATAACCCAGGCAAAACAAATAATAAATTTATTACTTCTTAGTAATTTCTGTCCAATGATATACCGATGAATTCAAAAAGAAGACGAATTATTGTATACGGTTTGGTCACTCGTTATGGTCCGTGAACCAGTTACTA
>NW_025110387.1:51193-75910 GCF_011392965.1 Frieseomelitta varia
TGATATACCGATGAATTCAAAAAGAAGACGAATTATTGTATACGGTTTGGTCACTCGTTATGGTCCGTGAACCAGTTACTAACGCAAGAGGTTCAAATACCGAAAATTCTTCTGGATACGGACAATAAGTTGGCAAAATTTTTAAACATCGTTTCTTCTGCGAAAACAGCTAATCTCGAAGAAAAAGAGATAGAGGATAGAAAACTTAACCTAACCTAAATCTAACCTCAAAAATAATATTAAGATTAAGATATACGAATAGAAAGATTAAGGAAAATTCAGACAGAGAAACTGAAATATAATGGATAGGAAAGTAAATAATAAAGGAGGGAGAAAAGATGAACTAAATGAGCGAAGAGGATCGATGTTGCGGGGCGATAATGATTTAGCTCGATCGCCGTTTTAGGAAAAGTAGAAAATTATCTTCACGAAAAATTTCTTTCGTCGACGATCTCTTAATCTTCCTGTGACGACAAATTCCACGACAAAGCATCGATCTCTCTTTTTCGAGCAGAGAAGGCTCGGAGACCAATTCGGATTCAAAGCATCCACTGTTCACGAATTCCTTTCTCCTTGTCTCTTTGTTGAGCGAAAAGGCGCGTTCACGGGCGAACGAGTGCGAAGCACGGCGTGAAACCACACGGAAAGGAAACGGGAAAAGACTGCGAGGGAATCAGGGTTCAGGAAACGTTACGTGCGAGCAGATATCCAGCAAGAAATCGGTGGCGAGAACGATGACGAGAAAGGGACGAACGTGGCAACGGACAGAAGCGTTTTTACGAGTGTAATAAATCGAATCTCGATGGAACGTGCGCACACGTGCTGCTAGGTAAATTCGATTTATAGCGGTCAATAAATAATACTACGGAGGCACGTTTCAATTATCCCGGGAAACGATATCCTGGAGGAGCAACGATCACTGCCAAATCGTTACCTATAACGTAATCTCTCCTTGCGATTGAAATTAGCTGCGTGATTTCAAAGTTTCGACGACTCAATTTTTTGAACGTTCCGTCCGTTGCGCGTTTTTAGAATTGTCGATAATTCTTTAGACTAGTATTCGAAGATTTTTTTACGCGCCTTCTAGTTTTTACAATTTTCAAAACGCACTGAGTAATTTATTGCATTCATTGGTGTTCGATTTGACTGTAAAGCTATAAATGGACTTGGAATCGAAGTGAAATTTGAAGGAATATTTAGTGTGGATGTATAGTAGATGTACGATTCGCGATCGATAGTCGATATTGATCTTACGTGAATATTTCGAGCAATCTATTTCATCGATTTCATCTCATTTCGTATTTAATCAGCGCGACGCCAAAGTTAAATTTGTCAATTTATTTCCAGCGCTTGAACTACTTTCTTCCCTTTATCTCTTCTAAATAATCCAACGCGCGCATCTAAACAATTTCACGCGTATTTCATAATTCACGTTCGTATTTCCTGTGGTATTTTCGAAAGTTGTACGAACCGATAGCAAAAATAAACGATCAAGCTTCCATTCTACAGAGTACCGTAAATTCTCACTAGGGAAATTTCAGAATACACTATATAGGTTTTATATTTGATAATTAAATTTCCCTCTTCGATAATAGATCATTCGAATAGGTCAACAGCGCAGACTTTCTCCAACACGTACATAAGTTGATTAAACGAAATAAGTGGAGTTATTAATGAATTCGTATCCCATTTCCTGCCCACAATAAACCATAATCACAAGCGATCGAATTTCTACATCAACGACAAACCGGAAGCTGGTTGCAACATTCATTAACAAGCAAGTTTGCCAACGCAGCGACGCTTGTAGTTAATAGATCACAAAGGAAAAAAAAAAAAAAGAAAGAAAAAAAACGTCGTTTGAACGAGGCTACACGGATTACATACATATATATCGATCGGTTTCCACGTTCGCCATCGATTTCTCTCTCTCCCCCTTTCCCCAACGAGAATAACGCTCGATTAATAAAACTTGATTGACACGGTTGACGGATAAACGATACAAATAGTCGGGGGAGGCAACGTTCTAAGTTACAAGCGGCGCGCCGAGTACGATAATAAAATGAAATTTGTCGGTGTTGTAAAACCGGTTTCACCGCGCTATGATTTATTATTCCCAACCGAGTCGTACAACCGAGCGAATCGCAAGAGACACGGGTTTTCTTTTCCCGTGGATCGATTAATTGCGTTTGCGTATCGCGACACGAGTTCAACGATTAGCGAATCAGACTGTTCGTCGTCCAATGACACGGATTTTCCAGCAAAGTGTCGCGACTGAGAGTACAGTGAACGATCGGTTAACGAACAGTCCGGACTATGAACAAATTGGACAACTTTCGCGAAAGATATTTATGTTCAGACAACGAACACCTTAGAGCGCAGTGCTGTGTGTAAGATATGTAGAATTGTATTTAAAATATATTATATAATATATATAGTATGATATATAACATATAATATTTTGTAATATCTTCATAATATTATTTGAAGATTACACGCAATCCATTCTTGTTGATTTTCTAATTTTTCAATACTTAAAACAACGATAAATACAGTGGGTTCGGTTAACGAACATCGTCTTCGAACTGAATTATGTTGTTTACGGAATCCTAGGAAGAGTGTGAGTTTCGATTTCAACGTGGAATTTTCAAGCGAGGTTTATTTTATTAAAAAAAAAAGGTGGTAACGATGTTTGGAGTATTGATTCGAGGAAAATTTGACGGTGGAATTTCGTTCGTGACACTGTGAATTGTTCGGTGAAAAATATGGTAGTTTTCACATTTCGCCGAAGAGAATTTACCCTCGGATTCCATTTTGGTCGAATTTTTACTAGAAATTTCGAAAAAATTTTAAAAACATCGATAGAATTCCAAAAATGTTTTCATTTTCAGTCAAATCTAGCAAAAAAACTTGGACAAGTTTGACAATGCGGATTGCCTTTACAGTGTCGAAAAAAAAACTGTAAAAAACTAATGCACACGTGACGAAAACTGAGAGATACAAAAAGGATCGAAAGTTAAAATTGATTACAGAATTTAATTCAAGAAAATTTAGAGCTATTTTTTTTAAGAAAATTCAAAAACGTAGTTACATCAGTTTTGTTACATCGATGTTCATTTGCCCAAAAATATTGCTAGAAAATTCGAGATATGTTCATTTTTCCACAACCACAGAAAAAAAGCGTCGTATTTTTTCGTATAAACAAACCAAAACTGACAATATGTATCAATTGAAACAGGCAACGAAATCATATGCGTTTTCGATAACAGTTTTCCTCCAATATTTGCGAATCAAATGTTATTCTTTCTCGTTGCTATTTACACGCCGCAAAAGTTAATACCATTTTTTTCAATATTTACGCAAACAACAATGAGTTTCGAAAATACTGACTGGCTGTCTCCTCGATATTTCCATAATACATCATTTTTTCCCACCATATACACACGATACCAACAAAAAAGGAAAAAAAAAAAACATTGCTTCATTAAAAGACTACAACAAAAATGTGACTTCTACGTCAAATTGATTTTCTATTGAATTTATTGTAAATCAAATTTCATCGTAACTTCATTCAACTTCACACACGTGTTAAAAATCGTTAGGGGCAGATTCTGTGAAATTTTTCGATCTTTTCGAGTGGGAGATTCTCTGGTCAAACACAATCTTCTGAGATTTACCAATCAAATTAATAAAGTTGATAACAGATTTTTAGATTAAAATAAATTAGTCGATAGATTTCAGATTAGTTGTCTCAAGGTTTGTCATCATCTCTACTCCCCGTTCAGATCCTCTTTTTGTTACAACACTCTCCTAAAACATTTTCCGGATATTCCAAGTTCATTGAGAAATAACGACGAGCTATCTATAAATCACTTTATTTCCAACAT
Source organism: Frieseomelitta varia (assembly GCF_011392965.1). Lineage (NCBI taxonomy): Eukaryota > Metazoa > Arthropoda > Insecta > Hymenoptera > Apidae > Frieseomelitta > Frieseomelitta varia. The sequence continues at coordinate 55,078 of NW_025110387.1, forward strand.
GGACGAATCTGATTGTTCCAATTAATTCACTTCGTGACAGACGCTTGTGACAACATACTTTCGCCCGAATTTTTTTTAAAATATTTGAGTGTCACCACGTGTCAATTTAGTCTTACCTTCGCCCATAGAACAGCCAGTGACAAAGTGTACGTACGGTAAACCATGGAACACCCCGTGCACCACGTACATACGTTTACCCTCATCAACTAATTACCCCAAATCCGATATTCACGCGGGGGAGAGGGGAGGGGTGGAGAGGGGGAGGGGAAAAACACGATCCCCCACGTCCCCGTTAATTGATTCCGGCTTTCATCGTCGATCCGAGCGAGAAAATTTCCGAGCGCGGAAATTGGTGAAACGAAGTCCAATAATCCGGCGGCTATAATTTAACCCGCTAATTACGTGTTACGAGCAACAAGCGCGACCCCGCGCGCGGGGGTGTTATCGTCATAACCGGCCGGATTTGCATTCTTCGGCGATGCACGAGTTTTAATTATATGAAAACAGCCGCGCCGCTTGCGCGAGTAATCAGCGGCGGGGACGCTTTCTAAAATCCGGGTTGCCCGAATAAATTCATAATGTTACGTCAACGCCCGTGACACCGCCCGGCGGTTAAATTCGACTCGTTGCCCCGATAAATTCACGAACGAAGCGACGCGTAGCCATTGGACAACTCGGCAAGCCGATAATCCATTTAAGTCGTGCTCGTCGACGATTCACCGGTTCATACTTACTTTCTACGTGGCGACCAGTCGAACGAGACCGATCAGTTTTATTTACAGTTATTCTATTCTATACGATTTCGGTTTAGCGCCGGAATTCTCAAGTGCTGAAGGAATTTAGAACTAATCGTCGCGACAAGGTAGCACGGTTAACAATTTTGTTAATTTTCGTAAATGCAATTGAAAGTTCTATCAGAGATGAAGAGTTCTACAATCTGTCGCAAAATTGACCTTAATCTTGAATTTCAAGATGGAAAATTTTCTTTGCATTGTATTCTACATATTCAGAGATAAAATTCAGAGATAAAAAAAAAATGTCCAAGAACGTAATAGTTCTTGAAAAATTGCAGAAAACGTCTGTTAATCATTTAACGCGTGCGTGCTAACAGCGACTTTATGGTTCTGGACGAGTGGATGTCTAAATTATGTAATTTTCGTATTAGGTTTCACTAACATTTGATTTATCATAGCTGTAGCATCAGTTTATCAGTCTAAATAATCAAATGATGAAACTAACTGTTAACATTATCACGAAATATAATCATTACGTAATATCCGCGTAACATCCACGTGTCCAGAATCATAAAGTCGCTGTTAGCACGCGTTAAATGATTAAGAACAAGAATCTGGATAATCAGAATATCGTCGTGGTATTTTTATTAATCCTAAAAAATGTCGAGGAAAAAATGTAAGAATATTCAAAAACATTGAAATTTTAATCATTCTTCATTTATTAATAATCCTGAAACCAAAGAAGATCAATGAATATATATCTTGCAACAATTGAAAATACTGTTCCTATTCACGTAATGAAAATGACCTGTAACATAATACGCATCGTGTAAAATAATATCAATAAATGAATTTGATAATATACAATTCCTGTTCGTCCTCCAATTGTAAATATTAAACTAAATCCAACAGATCGTAAAAAATGAAATATTAAAAATCAATTTTGATCCACGATAAGTAGCTAATCATCTAAAAATTCTTATTCCTGTAAGCGAGAGTCAATTTCCAAAGATTTGTATAAAAAATAAAAAAAATAAAAAATACAGTAACGAAGGGACAACGCTCGCTTGGGAAAGAAACAAAAAAGAGTGGGGAACATAACGCGAGGGGGAATGGCGGATAATTTTCACGCGATCGCCCAGAGCAGAGACGATCGTCGGTAACGAGTCGGCTGCAGATACTTTCCGGCAAACGGAAAGGAGCTTTCAACTGCAACAGGGCGCCAAACTGCCGTTCCGTATGCGCTGGCGAAAGTGCACCGTGGACTGGAGGACACTTGGAGGAGTGAATGGGCACTTGCATTAAGTAAACAAGTTACAGTTTGCTCCAGCGGTAGCGAGGCACGACTCGGCGAGATACACCCAGCCAAGAGAGAGAGAGAGAGAGAGAGAGCCTTAATTTTCGCGGCTTTCACCTTACGGTTACGAGGACATTGCCTGAATCAACGAAATGCTACCTCGAAATTTCCCCTAGCTATCGCGAAATTAAAATTCCCGTCTCCGCTTGAAAAGGCCCGTTCCTCCAGCCCCATGATATTTCGGCGCGATTCTGAAGATGACCGCATGGCAGAAAAAAATCGGAAGAAATTGAAAGTTCTCCTGTTTCTTTCTATTCTTCTTTATGTAGTAAGGACATTAGAGACGAAATGGTCGAAATGGTCTGCGGGTTGAATGTTTATTTTCTTATGGCTCAGAATGGATACAGTCTCGAATTTTTAATTTTATGATTTGTTCTATCCTTTTTTTTTTTCTACGATCGAGAAGAGAATTTTGCATTAAAAAGAATTGAGAAATTATATATATTCAAGGTTGAAGTTATTTTTATGTTGTATCGAGTACTGAATGCATTTTGAGCGCATTTGGGTTATTTTTTTAACAACTGAGAATATTTTTTCAATAATAGGGTGCAATGACGTAAGTAGAAATTTTTGTAGTTAACGTTCAAGTATTGAGAGCTCTATATATTTAGTATATGAAGATTTATCGGGAATAGTTTTATATACATACATACATACTATAATACCTAATGTGACAATTTGTAAAAATGATAGTTGCAACAACAATGGTTTGAAAGATCAGTCAAAACATTTTTTGCACAAAATTTTTTGAGGAAACTTCTTCGATAGGGTTCATCATTGTACAGTATAGCGGTAGAAATAATAAAATATATCCACAAGATGAATCTGATTTGCAAAAGGGTGAATTTGGTCTGTGAATTTGATTTGGAATAACATGAATTTGACTTGCAAGACAGTTAATTTCTAAAACAACGTAAAACCTGTGTCAGAGGAAAGATGAAAATTTGTCGGAAATTGTAACTGAATCCTATGCTCGCTATGACAAATAGCGATTTATATTGTTTGCAGAGCGCACAGGGCAAGAAATATATGTGTTTATTCAATGAATTCCGCTGCTAGAACACAAGAGAGGAGTACGTATAGCACTTTGCAGTGTGCACTTTCGCAACACGAAACAAGAACAAGTCAATAAACCGCGAACTTAGTAACAAACTTGAATCACGATAAGAGCGACACTGATAATACTGAAACTGGCACCAAGAACCATAACAATAAAACTGAGGAAATACCAAGATTATTTCATTCACTGCTGCGATATTGTATTTCCTACATTTTCAAAGTTTCGAATGCTTCGATCAAAATTCTGACACTGAATTCGTTTCATAGTTCATAGAAGAGTCTACAGAAACTATGAAACAGCATATCTAAATTTTTTGATGGTGATCCTCAAGTAATATCCTTTGTCCTCGTGACTATGTACTGAATAATAATAAATGATATTAAATAATAATAAAATTAAATTAAATTAAGAATTCCAACAAATTAAATTAAATTACGAAATCGTGTAACCCAAACTTAAATTCTTACTCCTCCAAATTTTGTATAGCTTTATAGAAAAGTTCAAACTATGAAGAAACGAACGCGTAATACAAAAGAACGTAATATGAAGAAATACTCTCGGTAGCACTTGGTACGTAAAACAAAATTCTTCTGCCAAAATTTTATTTTTTAAATTCGACTCCTTCAGCGAATAATAGGAACGAAAGCGATAAAAAACAAAAACAGCCCGGCTGTTGTGAATAAATAAATTAATGGTAAAGAAGCGTGTAAAGAGGAGTCGAGTTGGAGCGGAACATTGGACGGGGTAACATCGTTGACAATCGCGAGGGTCAACGAGGGGCCACCGATAATGACGGCGTCCCGTTCATGACAGCCGGCTATTTTCCCCGTTTCGTGATCGATGCATCGTCCAGGTCGAACGTGACCAGCGTGGTTATCTTAACGAATGGCATTCCATGACGGTGGATGACGGCCCTCGTGACGAGCGACACGAGAATCGCGTACCACCGGCCACTTTGCCTCCTTCGAACGCTCGAGCAGCGTTATGCTAATTAATTAGCCCATTACCGAAACCGCTGGCTTCCGACTGTTCTCTGCCGGGGGAGAATCCATCCAAGAGCAAATTAGAAAGTCGTTTCGAGCGTCCACGAGCTGACCTCTTGCGACTACTACCAACGACATCGACGACTGACGAGCGAAACTCGTCACGCCATCAGGGATTTCTGCACGATTGGAAAACGAAATGGAGAACGTGATCTCACGACTTGTTTCTTTGGAACAAACTCCCGCGAGGGAGTTGATCTGTGAATAATTGATAACACTGTTCTCACTGCCTAAGTGAGAATTTCTTTTCTCGGCAGCAGTTGTCGAAGAAATTTGTTTGAAACTGTTTGAGACCGTTTGTTTCAGTTACTACTTGAGAATTTTTAATTCAAACGTGCAAACAACTACGTGCAACGTGCCTTCTAATAAATTCTTTCAAACGACACGTCAACTCAATGTGCAAACAGCTCGTAATTATTCTTATTTCAGTTTCATTTCGTCCCTCTTGGGTTTCAGGAGTTGATAAAACACGCGATCACACTTCGGAGAAACATACATCCTAAAAAATTCCTTTTTTAAACAAACACGCCGATCTTCCACTGAGAAGCCCGAAACTAATTCCCTAAACATTTAGCAACACCCAGCTGCGTTCGCCGTCGGTCCTGATAAACGGCGCACCATACACGATCAAACAACCACGTCTGACCGTCGCTCGTCGCTCGTTACCCCACGTAACGTGTCCACAGTCAGCAACGGTGACAACTTACCGGTTGACGCAAGTTTATCGGCGCTCGTACCCTGCATATCAACGTGCAACTTGGTTCGCGGGGGCTGCAGCTGCGACAACGGCTGCGTAAGGGATGGGATCGAGGCATCTTGGCCCCGGCAACAAATCGTGCGCGGAATTTTCGAGGCAGCTCGCGTATAAAGCACCGGGGGCTTTACTTACGTTAGTTTCAGCCATGTTCGTTCGCGCCAGCGGGGGAGTGGGGGAGGTGGGTTGCAGTCGCTAAGTCGCGGCGTAAACATTAATTTATTCGCGAGCAGAATACGGGGGTTCATTACGGTATCGCGTATCAAATTTTCCGCAGGTGGTTAGCGAGGAAATTACGCTGAATCTCGTTACGTCAGTGGCGACGAAAATTAGCCAACTTTCGTTGGCCGAGGTTGGCCGGCTCCCCTCGGAGAAGGAAACAACAGACATTAGCCGTCGTTTGTCTTTTTTAACGTTTGGCTGGATCGTTTTGGTCTTTTTTTTTCGTTTTGCTCGCGCGATTTATAATTATAATTTTGTTAAATTACATTACGTTTGTATAAATAATTATGTTATACTATAATTGTATTATATTGTTCATTTTATGTTTTATTAAATTATAATTGTAATTTTAAATTATACTACGTTTAAAAGTTCCTTGAAATTCATAGAATTCTTCTGTGATATAATTTTATAATATATTTCATCTATAATATACAATGATACAATACGACATAATACGTGACATAACAAATTTATGACAATTTTATTTTATACATCTCTCTCGCGAGCACCTACTACTTTTTATAAAATATCGTATCAACTGTGATTTTAAATTTCACAAATTCAACACTCTGGTGAAAATCTTTCTTCCGTAAATTACCGATACTCACGTTCAAACGTCAATTTTACGTGTCTTTTCAATTTCGGTTATTAAACTGAAGCTTCAAATTTCATGCTCGATTGCTTTGAAAGACCGATTCTATCGTTAAACACAATTCTCTGTTTAAAATCATCGTAAATCGACGCTCGCGATCGAACGTTCATCCTTCGTACGATTTCAATTATCAAACTCCGGCCATGAAATTTACTTTGAAAGTAAAAAAAAAAAAAAAAAGAAACAGAAGCGAGAACATTGAATCGTTCGTTAAACACAATAGTCCGTTTGAGATCATTCTTCGGAAATTACGATCGACAGTCACGTATCGGCGTTAACTCTTCGGCCGGAGTTTGCAAAACCAACACCAATTGCGAACGTCAATTTAAAGGCACTAATTTTATCGTTTCTCTGCGTTCGTTGCAAGAAAATATTGCACCTATTACTGTCTGTGCCCCGACACCCCTAATTCTTCCGAGTAATCAAACGAGTTTACTCGAAACTAACTTGTATACCGACCACCTTCGCATCGAACGCTTTCAATCTTCTTCATTCTCAATCAGTCGAACGATATTTTCAAAAATACCCTCGATCCTGAGATGATTGTCATGGAAGACCATTTTTAATGTTCTTGTCTCTTTTTCAAATTTCAAAATTATGACGAAGTCTACAAAGTCGTGTTTCCCTTTTTGCACAAAAATTTCGAAATTTCCAATCGTACGAGAAACCCATTCCAATTTCGAGTATCGAAAATCTAGTCCGAAAACTACGAAATCTTCGAAGCGTATCTTAACATTGATTTGAATTAAAGTTGATTTCGCTATCGCTAAGATGGACAGATAATATGCATGCTAATTTTCTATCCAAAATAAGAAAATGTTAATTTTTTTATTAAAAAAAAATAGCTTCGTTTCTTCTTTTTTCAGTTAATTATCCAAACTGCGACTTATTGCGCCTACTTTTCTCAATTCTCCTAAAACATCACTTTCAGTGCCAATATCACTATTGGTTTCTACATCCTTCGTAAATGTTACTTCCGAGGTTTAAAAATTTCGAACAATAATAAATTTTACACGATAATAAATATTAGGTGTACTTATCACTCCCGCGTACATTAAAATCTCAACTGCAACTAATTGTAAGACAAAAAATATGGCGGTTACTGCGCCCGATGTTCATACGAACACACCTAACGGTGTCATCCGTAACAAGATAGCATTCAATTCGACGTCAAATGGCGTCATCCGTGGACAAGGTGTCAATTTCAAAATTCTCAGGCGATTCTAATTTTCGAGGGGATCGAAATTTGCAGGCGCTCCGGTTTGCGCCAGCAGCTTCCGCGTTTTTCCGTTTCGCCGCGAGGGAGCAGCAAGGTCGAGCCTCCATTAGCGTAGGTACAGTTACGACACTCGCGTCGAAGGTGTTTAAATCTCGCTGACAAGAATCGCGGCCCATTAACGAGTCAGCGTTACTACCGGCATCGGTTGAATTAAAAGCTCAAAGGCCGTGTGTCGGACGGGCAATCATAATAAACATGTCCGCCTCTGGAGAGACAATAATAAATACCCGACCTGGCGCAAGTGCACACGACGGAACGACTTAAATCACGGCGAACGATGCATCATGCGCCGCGAGAGTCGTCCAACGTCCTACGCCACGTTTCGCCCCGCGTAAATGCAATTTCGCACGGCGAATCTCGAAAGGGAACGAGACGTTCAATTTCGGCCGTTTGTCATTCGTGCAGACACACGTTCGCAGACGAACACGGTCGATGATTGATCTGTCCCGAGCAATTTCATTGCTCGTTGTTTTTTGAATTCTTCGCCGAAGATTCAGGTACATTTAGGTATGTTTTCGTAGAACGTTGTTCGAATATTTTGGTTAAATAAAGATGCACAAACTGAACAAAGGCTCGGAATATCTTGCAATTACTTGATATCACAGAGCGCAATGCGAGCGTCGCGAAGATTTATTTGACGTTCATCCTTTGGAAGTTTGGATTTTTTATTTTTTTTTGTTCGTAGAAACCAGGAGAAAAACGACTGCTTGAAATGTTGCTTGATTTATATGGCGGAACGACAGAGAAACGGAGAGATAAGAATGCAACGTTGAAGCTACGTGGAAATTACGTGTACACAATTTCGTGTAGACAATTTCTATTTTTTATCCGATTAAATAGAAGAGTATGCTGCAGGAAAGAACAATGAAAGTAACAACACATATCGTAACATGAACAGAATAATTTCCATTCATGTAACTGCAACAGCGTTTAGTAACCAACCGAATTGTCTAGTGAACAATAATTACGGATAAACATAATTACCAAAACCTTTGTGTTATTTTTAGTGTAGGGTAAAATTGAAAAATGATATGACCCACTTTTTTTAAAAGAATCATTACATTTTAAATATAGTCTGTGCAGTAGCCAACAATCCTTCATTTGTTCATAATCTTTTATTGCAGTCTTTGATTATTGTAATTCTCTGTATAGAAATTCTCTTGGTATAGAAATTTTCTTTTATATTTAGTTGGCACGATTCTTGCCAACTTACATCGCTGTTATACACAATTTCACGATGGATGAAATCTAACCCTGATAGTTTACTAGTGATAACTCACTTGTTTTGTTTTTTACGATTATACGACATTTCATTATAAAAATATAACCACAATTTCTAAACGTTATACTTAATTTATACTGCATTTCAAAGAAAAGTCATTACCCTTAATAAAATAATCTGAATAAAATAATCTGAATAAAATAATCTTAATAAAATATTAGTAGTTCAAAGTTTAAAGGGCAAGCAGAAAACTTTCGAGTTTTCACAAATTATTCAGTTACACACATTTTACCCAACGTATCTTATTTTTCAAACGAAGACGAACAAGAAGAACGGTTAATACGACACGATGAGAATAATTTTAAAAAGTTGAAATTTCATAGCCTGTGTAACGAGTCGGAAATTAACTCTACGTCAATCGTAAATCTATTCATCGGAGTGGATCAAAGCGGCTCGAATCAAAGAAGAATCGAGCCTGGCAGTGTTTGATACTCGCACGGAACGGAACTCTCCACACGCAGCGTTAATTTCCGCTTCTGCCGGCTCGGCTGAGCCCGCAAGCTCGTTTAGCAGTTCATTAGCCACGCCATTCCTCGAACGGCGAATTATGCAAAAGGCAGAGCAACTCGGCCCCGGAGTTCCCTTATCGCGGAACGACGATGGTCACGTTCCAAGTCGCCACGAGTCCCGACTATCTCGTTCACGATCTTCGACGTTCGCGTCGCGCGGAATTCCAAAAGGCGGAAGTCGCGGCCACGAAGGAAACCTCTCGGAACCGTCCGACATGTACGCGTGAGAATCTGAAATAGGATAAAACCGGGTACTTAATATTTATAATATTTAGCTTTGTGACGAAAACTCGGATGGCAAAAAAAAAATCGCAAGATCTTTTAATTGGATCTTGTACAATAAGAAAACGACCAAACTTTTTGGGAAAAATTGTACGGCTCACGGGAAAATACAATTTTCTGGAGATATACAAATACTCGGTTTTTTTCCCGTAGGGGTGATTAAAATAAAACCAGTTACGTTATTAAAGGTACGTATAAAATGCAATAGAATTATGAAATTTTTATTTCGGTAAAATAGTAAAAACAATTATTTTTTTAACAATTTTAACAAATGTTATGCCATTTGATCTTTCTGTCTTTCGAAAAATTACCTACCTAAAAAAAACTACCAGTTTACGAGCGAAAAAGTTTGAATTATTTTAATTTTATATCTTAATCAATAGATGTCAATTTTGCGGCAGGCTCTTTTCATGTATCTCCATCAAATCGTAGAATTCATCTAAGATGGCCACGGACAAACATATTTCCCTTTTCATTTTGCTTTTATTTCTTCTTCCTGCGTCTCTCTTTTCTTCGCAAAAGAGAAAATTCTCTTTTTCCTTTGTCTTCTTGTGTCTTCCTTTCTTTTTTTTTTCTTTTTATTCTTTCGTTACATCTCCTTTCTTTTTTATTAATTCTGTCCACGATCAAACACACTGGGAATAATTGCCATTCGTTAAATTTTTCCACCAAATCAGACACCCTCCGTTTCGAACCGAACCTTTTTCGCTCGTTTCCTCGTCAACGCGCGTCCAATCGAAAAACGTACACAATACGCGATGCGCTGCATCTGATACGTGAACAAAGAGCGTGAACGTTTCGCGTGAAGCCCAAAAACGTAAATTGTCGAAAGAACGAGACAATCAAAGAGAAGAAATTTCGAAAGAATTCACGTGCTTTTCTTTGAAGAACGAATTATTTAATTTCCTACCTTCTTCGTGGTCGGATATATTAAATTTATTGAAAACTTGGAAATTAACGTAAAAAAAAAAAGACAAAAAAGAATAATAATCCTATGGTGGTGAATTTCACGATATTCCTTGTTTTCTTAATTTTCTCCTTTTCTTTCCCTTAATATTCATCCAGAAGAGAAGTTGACCGATGTCATGAAATATTCCTATTGCGCCGTTCCGCTCTTTGTCCACTTTTTTAGACGCGTACCTCGAGGGAAATCAATACCGTCCAATTTCCACACACTTTGAGACTTTTCGTATTTCTCACGGGATCGATCCCTTTAGCGCGTCGAGAGTGAAACGTTGCTCGCGTTTTAAGAAACAACGCCTCTTACTCTCGCGGATTCGAGAATTCAGCTCGTCTTCGAATGGCGAATTCGCCGATAATTCCACTCTGGCGTCGACACGACCATTCAGAGAAGGAATATCGTAGCTTTCAGACTCCGTCTAGACACAAAATAAGCTGATCCTATTACTGGATTTGTCGTTTTCGTGGAGTTTATAACGCGTGTATATCGAAACCGAGCACGTCAACAAATTAAAAGCGTCAGATTCGATGATACGATCAGTTCTTTTGGAGTAATTCGAATAATATGTTAAATAAAATTGTAACAATCTGCATTATGCATGGAAAGAGAAATATCATACGGGCACGATTAAATTATAAAATTATAAGTCTAATGATATAAGCTACATAAATTTATAAAATATAAGCTATAAATAAATTAATAAATAATAAATCTAAAAATATAAGCTAATTATAAATCTCCACGATTATTTTTCTCTTTGTAAGACTGACATAAACTCGAGGACAATTGAACAATCAATAATTTTACTACAATAGAACTTCCGTTTGATGAACACCTGTTATGTGAACGTTCTATTATTCGAATTGTGTATCATACGAGTTGTCCTACGTTGCTGTATAAAATACGTATTGTAATAAAAATATTTGCATGTGTATAAGTGTGTTTTCATACTTCTCGTATCGATTCATAATGATTCAGTTTGAAACTGACGTAGCGTCAGTTGACGTAACGTAAAGTTACGAGATAAAGTCATGAGAAAACACCTGTCGCAACTGTCTGACTAAACGAGAAAATCGAAAGAAAACGCCGAAGAGTGAAAAAAGGATGGGCCAAACTTTGTTGCTGCACGAAGTACAAGAACACTAATGTCTTTCCGTCTGTCGTGATCTAGGTACAAGGATATTTATTTAGAAACAAACGGTACCAATTTCATCTCATCGTGTCTTGGGTAACAAATCAAATTCCGTGCCAGTCCGAATGTTTTCTTTCATACAACGAAAGTTCTGCTGTATTTCCAGAGAAGGTCACCAGGAAAAGTGTGTAACATTCTAAATTTATGACAACTAAGTAACAGTCTGATCCGTTTCCTCGCAGAAAGCCTCCTTCGTTATCATGCGCACACCGTCGTGCAAACAATTTCAAACTTATCGAGTCAGAAACTTCGCCTCTCGACAACCTTTCCTCAGAATCGCCCTGGCCACAATCACGCAGAACGACAATAATCAGCCAGGAGGGAAAAGTGCTTGGCAGTCGCCGCGAGAACCGGCCGAGAGATAACTGGCTCGATCCCGAGGAGATTAATTCCACCGCGTGCGTGTACATGCACACACACAAAGAGAGAAAGAGAAAGAGAGAAAGTGTTCTCGCTTTGACTCTCGGTGCTGATCCGAGATTTTCTTTCGTCGCGAGAGCCACATTTCGATCTAACGAGGCTATATTAAACTCGCAAACTGTCTGACGTCAGAGGGACGTGGTGGCTCTCTGCAAGTTCGCTTGCAAATCTCTTCGAGATGTCCCCACTCGACCCACGGAACGAGCTGACTTCTCCGTAATCACGACTCCTCCTCCGTGTTGCTTCCGTCCCGTGTAACGAGACGAGAGATCGCCGGACTGAGAAACGAGCGCTGAAAAAGCGCTTTGCTTCTTTCTCTCTCTCTCTCTCTCTCTCTCTGTCTGTTGTTTCACCGGATACTTTCGTGACTTTCTCCCGTGTTTCGTTTACTTACGATCGTGGAAATTTTAATTTTCATAAATAAAAACAAACGGGACAGAGATTTAATTTCTTACATTATATTCTGGCAAGATGGCACGTAGCTCGATTTGCAGCTACTTCGAAATTGAATTATGCAACAATTCCCAATAACGTTAGAACTATCGACGACTAGGATATGTGATATTTCCAGCAAATAAATAAAAGTGCAAGGTGCTGGAAAAAGTTGATAATACAACAAAAGACGGTAGCTTCTATTAATTTGTGAAGAATTGATATATAAAGAATCATTATATATATAAAACTCGTTATATAAAACTAGCTGGAAATTTTCAATCTACAAAGAGCCATGTTTATTGCACAATGATTCATCGCAACTGTTACAGAGAAACAGAAAAATAAAATCTTCTAAGAAAATCGCAACTGCAAGCAAAATAGAAAAATAGAACCTTCGATATCTGTATTTTATAAATTGAACGATAAAAGTAAATTTGTCGGGACTTAAGGAACTTAAGTAACGCGTAATAGATTTATTCAATCTCGCCGAACTCTCGTTCTCACAACACCCGCTGGAAAACGTTCGTGAACCGAGGCAAGTAAGTCCGCGTTTACCCTGTTACACGCGGATTAGAGAACGATTTATATTCATTATGCTCCGCTACCTCCTCATTAAAATGGATGAAAGCGGTATATCTACGATCTATGAAAAATTTTCCAGGAGCAACAGCAAGGTTTTCCTTAGCGAGGGAAAAAAAAAAAAAAAAAAAAAAAAACTGAAAGGCCGTTGACGGTGTCGACGTCGGCCGCCCGATTTTACTTGCCGACGAAGCCGCTCCAGCGAGACGATACCGCCGCCGCTGGATATCTCGAAAATGGAGCGAGACGATCGTTCAATCTTCGAGCCGGGGCTAGCCAAAGTTTCGAAACTTCAGATACATATTCGACGTGTATGAAATACGTTAAAGAAACGGTGATTCGTCGAAGATCGATGGCGCGTGATGTTCTCGCATGCCTCGGAGAACGACGTCGAGGAAATTATAAAAGTATAGAGTCGTGTCAGGTAATGAAAGAATTTTCACGAATTTCCGCCACTGGACTGTCGAAGTATCAGTTTCGTTTCGAGAAATTCACTGTTTCTTTGATTGTCTTCCATTGATGTTATGTACAGAAATGAAAAGTTCGTCTGTGGCTATCACTTTCGATTTGATGGAGATACATGTAAAGAACCTGCCGTAAAAAAATTTTCTTTCCTTCATTGTATTTGTAAGGTAAAACTTTTCCACGGAACCTAACGGTTCTGTTGAAAAATGGGGAAAAAGTTTCTTAATCGTATAATACTGCAAACGCGTGCGTCCTAACAGCGACTTTATGGTTCGGGATATAATGTTTACGCGTGGATATAATGTTTATATATCGAATAATGTTAGCAGTTAGTTAGTTTCATCATTTGATTTAGATTCACACTGATGCTCGCAATTATGATAAATCAAATGTGAATGAAATACGAAACTTATGTAAAATAGACATCCACACGTCCGAAATCATAAAGTCGCTGTTAGGACGCGTTGTTCGTCAATTTGTTGAAACGTCTAAATATGTTGAATGAACAAATTGGTGAATTAAAATTAAACACTAATTTGTAACCACTTTCGCAAATGACCGACACGGTGGGAAAAATGTTTAACAAGTTAGTCGTCAATGTATTTTCTAGCGAGATATCGAGTTCATCTAACATTTATTTCACAAACAATATTAAATTGAAACGATCTAGAAATGGCAACGGTGTCCATCTGGTGGCTAATTGCAGAAAAAAATTCAATTTAAATCGTCTCTAGTATTAAAACCGACGAACTCTTGACAAGTGAATTTAATCAGTGTAACTTTTGACCTCGTTACATTGGAGTAGCTCGAAAGGAATCAAAGGAAATTGACCAATTTCTCAATTTTATTACACAGATGTACATGTTCCTCGTTTTAAGAAAACGTATATTTAAGAGTACGTACAACAAATTCTATGATAAAAGAAAAATAGTGAGAAAGAAATTGAGAAAATTTTCCACCTCTCAATGTAAGCGGTTTCTGATCGGTTCGTCTATCGAGTAAAAAAAAGATCTTACGATAAAATCCCACACCACAAAAGTGACAATCTCCAAACTGTATCCAATCAATAATCCTCATTTTTTTTTTTTCTTTTTATACAGGTTTAAACTTATCAGTCAACCAGGTACTTATCTTTCGTAGTATAAATTAATGTCCATCAAGAACTGAAGTGTTCTCGTTTGACAATTTTGGTAAGAGCAGTGGGAGAGGATTAATCTCCTGTAATCAAAGTTTGTACATTTATATAGAATGTGACAGATTTCTGACGTCTGTCACAGAAGGAAGGAGATTAATCTTCTTGATTGAATGCTCATGGATTATTTTAGCGTGTCCTCAATTCTTTCCCTTTCAGTTAATCCCCTAAAGATACCCATCTTCACCCCCTTTCCCCCTACAAAATAAAACAAGCTACTTTCAAACATTTCTAAATTTCGTCCGAAGAAGAAGAAAAAAAGGAACCACAGATTGAAAGAAGCAGTTTCTCCTAGAAACTCGGAAAGTAAAAGGGCCATTGGTGGAAACGACGTCGATAAGTCCGGCAGCACTCAGTCCGGATGGATTCACGGGAAGGAGGGATCTGCGTGACCACCGGATGATCCCTAGAAGAGAGAGAGAGAGAGAGAGAGAGAGAGAAAGAAAACGACTCGCTGGTAATCCGGCGAAACTTGCAGGATAATCCGGTATACGAGTGGAAATGCTGGCTGATCGAAGCCCTTTTATCCGTTTCGGCTAACACCGGGCCACCATTTACGTGGCCAGCCGTTCCACCTTATCTCGCCACGTCCTCGTAACCTCGCGCTTAAACGTCGATCCAATGTCGTGTTATCGGTCAGCCCGCGGCAGAAGGGAGGGGGGGAAGGGGTGTGTTTGTGTGGGGTTCGGGTAACGGCTTTATCGTCCGCGACAGGGATCGCGGAAATCCACGATACGTCTGCCACGAGATAGATTATCCCGTGCAAGAATGATTTCCCGTCTTCTGGTCTGGCGGACAACACGGACAACAGATACCGGGGTTAATAAAAATCTATGGCCGCTGTCCTGATCGCTCGGCGCGTTCCTTTCGCGCCGCTATTGTTGCGCAGAGTGGATAGATCGGGATTTATCGGGGCATCCTCCGCAGGAGCGAGGATATTCGTTCTTTGGGTTTCTTTTTTTTTTTTTTTTTTTTTTTGTTTCTCTGGTTCGTCGTTTGAAAAGAGAGTCGTTTAGTAACTACAGCCTGAAAGTATTTTTTTTCTTTGTGATTTTCCCCCGCTTTATCTTTCATTGGGTTCTATGTTAGTAAAATGTTCGTTGAAACCCGTATATGCCCGTGGTTTTGCAAGTTTGATAAATGAACGATCAAATCACTTTTTGTTAATTTATTTGAATTCGTTCGTCACAACGAACGAGTTGGCGCATTCAGCTTCACAAAAATGTGAGAAAGAAACGCTGGAGATATTAATGGAAACTAGGAAAAATTTTTTGAAATATGTTTCCGGTAACCTGAAAAATATTTGGTATGGAAAAAAAAAAAAAAGAAAAAAGAAAAGGGAACATTGGTAGCTCCGAACAAAGAGGGAGTAATTAAAAAAGTAGTTTTTTCGTGATTTTGTACGAATGGCCGCTCTCTCCGCTCTCACTCGTTCCACCGAGTTCGTTCGCGAAAAGTTGTCTAAAACAGGGGAAATTCGAGAAATGTCGTTTTGTTAAAACAGGTTTTGTTAAAACATTACAAAATTTACGATGGCCCCCGAAAAGCGAGAAAATTCGAGGATAACTACGAGGGTCCGTGCAACTGTCGATAACTGAACTCGGATAGTTAATTTTTACTCTGTACTTTTACGCATGAGATATGGACGAACATCTCGTACGTGCGAAGATTAAATTAATTAAAAGAGCAGACGTCCGTATCAATTTGGTCAACTGTCCCTTACATTGGTAACAAACAGCTTTCCTCACGAGTAATTTATTCTCAAGTTTCGTTTCAAACGTGCTTCATATCCGTGGTGATTTTCGTTGTCATCAACCTTTTATTTACACGCAGCTTCACCTGTTGCATATTAAAATTTGCAATCGCAAATGTATAAAAAAAATATTCAAAGTACGATTACTCCAAATATTACCGTGCACGCAGATAAATCACTTGAAACGCCTAAAACGATGAACTACTCGTTCATATTAACTCTGTGTTGATCATTTGGAAATACGTCATCTTTCGTATTAATATCGAGTACTTTCTCGAGTGATGGCAATATTGCCAAAGTGAAACGTCATCTTCTTCTCGACGATTAAATCAACATTTAACAGGGAACGGAACATATTTGAACGCACGTCGCTCGGGAATCCGGCGAAATAAAACGGAAGAATTTAATTACGGAGACGAAGGCCGAGATTACGAATGCTGAGGAAAGGGATGATCGTTAAAAACCGAAATGAAATTTCAGGGCGAGCGAGGAGACGTCGTCTCTTTGCTCGCATTTATCTTCCAAACAGAAAAGACCACCGAAAGAGAGAGAAAGAGAGAGAGAGAGATGGAAGCGGAGAAAAAGAGACAGGAGGAGCAGATAAGGATAAAACGAAGAAGCCAATGGCTCGAACGAGATCTAGGTGGCAACGGGCAAACTCTCGAGATTTCCTCTCGGAAGCTGAACGCTGAACGGGACGAGCCACCTGTGACAAATTACAACCGAACGATCCTTTCTATCGACGCCATATTGCGTCGCGAGGACACTATCGTTTCGCTACAGGTGAACATCTATCGAGATTGTTCCGAGTGTCGAACTTTAATAAAGCTCTCTCTCTCTCTCTCTCTCTTTCTCCGAGAAGACATTTCGTTGCACGTTGTATCTCGTGGACATTCATTAAAGATTAAAGAGGGGGCAGGAACGTTGTTGAAGAGAAATCAAGAGCGGCGAGATTGTCGATGTTTCATCAAGATGTCAGTGGCTAATTAGCCGCTGAGAATGAGATACTCAACGAAAGGGAAGCAAGACGAAGCGACGCGTTTGTTTTTACGCTGAAAAAGTACGCGCGCTCTTCTTTCAGACGTCAGCCTGACGAGCTTTCATCGCGACGGGGGGCTGATTGGGAAGTTTTTTTGCCCGGGTGGATTTTTGTCGAACCGTCGGAGGCGTAATGGCTCCGATCGAGCGATCGAATTGGGACCTAATCTGCCGGCTCCTCGTTGCTCGCTACTTCAGAAGATAAATCGCCGATTCGGAGAACTTGGAGAAAAATATAAAGCATCCTGGATATTAAATGTATCCCTGGATTTCATGAATATAAGACAGTACATCATGATATCAAATGACCACCAAATTTAGTGTACGTTTCGTATTTCGTGCGTCGAAAAATGATCGACTGATAGCCTTTGGAAGGAAATTTTTCTAATTCTATCTATTAAAGCAAGTTTAACCAAAGTTTGGAAAAGAAACAGGATTTCATAAATATAAAACAATAAATGATTACCGAATTTATGTATACGTTTTATATCTCATACGTCACAATGAAACTTCCAATTTTACTTAGTAAAGCAAGTTTAGCCAAAGTTTGAAGAGGAAGGATTTCATAAATATATAAGACACGATAGATTGCAATATTAAATGAGGAAAATGCAACAAATTTTCCTGGTAAATTCAAATTTCGGAGCAGAAACGACATTTACCAAACTCGGAAGATATCCCTGTTGCTTTACACGGAAATACGAGTGTCAAATTCGACAACAAATCTCATCGATATCTGAAGAAATCGCTCGCATTCCAAAAACGGACCACCCTGATCCACGAGAGAGCGTTCGTTGCCTGACGCTGCCCAAATTATCCTCGAAAACATTTACGCGTTTCTATCTGCTGTTCGTTTTCTCCCGATTGGATTCGCCATCGTCATCGTCTTAAGCCGTGGAAAGAGGCTTACGCTGATTGACGGGGAAGTTAGCAGAACTGCTGGATCGACGATTTATACGCTCGTCCTCCACGTGTATTAAGGCCAAATGATTTTTCCTTTTGTCCAAGCTTTGACGTACACCATCGTCCCCGCAACGAAATCGCGTCCAGCGACTTCGGGCCTCGTATCGTCACGCTCGTTCGTGTAAGCCTTCTCTATTCGAAGATTTAGAAAGCGATCTTTCCACCTGCCTGTCTCGTCTCGGGACGAAGGAATCGAGATCGGTAAATCCGATCGATCGTCATCCACTGGAGGAATTAGAGATCTTAGCTTAGGGGAATTTGAAACGTGGACTCCGAACGCGGGATTTGAAGAAGTAAGAGTTACACGGACGAAAGGAGGAACAGAGAGAGAGAGAGAGAGAGAGAGAGAGAGAGAGAGATTTTCTACGTCTACGTTTCTGACGTGTCTGAGATCTTTCCTTTTTGGACGAAGATCTCTAAGGTAAGATTTGTTGGAATTTTAAATTAGAGTGGATTTGTGTCATCGGTGGGAGCTAGCTTTTTAAAGTTATCTGTGATGATTTATCGTGGAGATAGCTTTTAGGAACTAGGTGTGTTTGATGATGACTTAATCGGTTGAGTTAGAAGTTTGTAAATCGATGTTCACGAAATATTTCGACTACGATAAAAGCTTCTTTTCGATTCTCTGTTTTCGCGTTTTTTTACATTTCAATAGCTAATGAGCACCATGTTGAGATTTATATTGAATAATATAAGAAGAAATATAATATAATTAATACAATAATATAATTATTATACACGTGAATTTTAATAGTTAGTGAGCACCATGCTGAGATTTATATAAGAAGAAATATAATAAAATTACTATACACGTGAATTTTAGTAGCTAATGAGCATCATGTTGAGATTTATATTTAATAATATAAGAAGAAATATAATATAATTATTATACACGTGAATTTTAGTAGCTAATGAGTACCATATTAAGATTAATATTTAATAATATAAGAAGAAATATAATATAATTACTATACACGTGAATTTTAGTAGCTCTAATAATATAAGAAGAAATATAATATAATTACTATACACGTGAATTTTAGTAGCTAATGAGCACCATATTGAGATTTATATTTAATAATATAAGAAGAAATATAATATAATTATTATACACGTGAATTTTAGTAGCTAATGAGTACCATATTAAGATTAATATTTAATAATATAAGAAGAAATATAATATAATTACTATACACGTGAATTTTAGTAGCTCTAATAATATAAGAAGAAATATAATATAATTACTATACACGTGAATTTTAGTAGCTAATGAGCACCATATTGAGATTTATATTTAATAATATAAGAAGAAATATAATATAATTATTATACACGTGAATTTTAGTAGCTAATGAGTACCATATTAAGATTTATATTTAATAATATAAGAAGAAATATAATATAATTATTATACACGTGAATTTTAGTAGCTAATGAGCACCATGTTGAGATTTATATTTAATAACATAAGAAGAAATATAATGTAATTAATATAATAATATAATTATGATACACGTGAATTTTAATAGCTAATGAACACCATGTTGAGATTTATATTTACTAACATAAGAAGAAATGTAATATAATTATGTTATACGTACGTATGTATAATCAGAAATTTCTACGAGAAAGGACGCTTTAATTAACGACTTCTACTTAATGTCGCAGAACAGATTGCACAAGGGGCAAGATCCAGAGAACTATCACGGTTACCTTAGCGGACACTGGTGTCTCGTCACGTGACCTGATAACTTTTGTTGCATCTGGCGACCGGTATCGCGAAGGGAATCTCGTCAGGGTGATGCGAGATCATAGATAACCAGCGTTTACGCCGGAGAGGATTTCAAGTTCGACTAGGCTCTAGACTAGAGCAAAGCGAGTGGCCTCTCGTTGCTAACCCTATTCGACCTTCTCGTCCTCCTTTAAAGCTCTTCTTCCATCGGGCCGCCTCCGACTCCGCGGCTTGCAACCAGAGGCAATTATGCGACAGCTACCACTCTCGTTTCAACCACGTGCTTCCTGTTACTCGATTACTGCGAGGGCAAGCCAAGAAGAAGCCAGTGCGATACTGACAAAAATCTGGACCGATGTTCTAGAGAAGACCGGTGGCAGTAAAAACGAAAATTAATTTATTAAAAAAAACTCACATCCCTAACTAGAAAATCAACTGGAAAATTCAAAGATAGCGATGGGGTATATAGTTTATTCTTAGGCTTATTTGAAATGATTTAGATTTTAGATACGCTCCTGCAGAATATAAAGGGTGATTGAGGGTATAGTCTGAAATACACTGATTTAATTATGACAATTATCGCCAATCATATTGAAATCTACTGCATATTTATGTCGAATGAAATATGTTGCAGAATCACACCCAAGTAAGAACTGATCGTAGAAAACACCCTTTACAAGCATCGGTGGTTTAGTGGTAGAATGCTCGCCTGCCACGCGGGCGGCCCGGGTTCGATTCCCGGCCGATGCAACAACCCTTATTTTTTTGCATTTTCTTCACCAAAGAAAACAACAATACCTAACCTATTTCGATAAATTTTTCGTATCTAACAAAAATCGTTCTTTTTCCTTTTTTTTTTTTTTTCTTTTTGTTCCAAGTACAATCCAATAAAAAAAGAATTAAAATGTTACTTTTTTTTATTCTTT